>NC_041049.1:44706306-44881084 GCF_900634775.1 Gouania willdenowi
AGATGGAGGAACACAGACCTCAATATGGGTTGTAGCAGGACTTCTGCCTCTCTAAATAGGTAGAAGAAATATTACATTGAGTTAAAACCAAGAACAAATCTTCATCATGATGGTGTATTTTAATGTAAAGTGTTTAGACAGTGGAAAGCTCATCTGTTTGTGAAGGAGCTGCTGTTCATTCATTTTTCTGCACTATCAGTCTTAGAGACATACGATGGAGCATTGTCAGTAAAAAAATAAAAAATTTAAATCGTTTTCCAAATTAATTTAAAAAAAAGTCTGTTTTCCGAAATAATTTTTTAAAATCAGTTTTCCAAGTTAATGTTTTTTTAATTCGTTTTCTGAAATAATTTTTTTAAAATCCTTTTTCCGAATTAATTTTTTTTTTTAAATCCGTTTTCCAAATTATTTTTTAAATTCGTTTTCCAAATTAATATATATATATTAATATATATATTAATATATATATATATATATATATATATATATATATATATATATATATAATCCGTTTTCCAAATTAATATTTTTTTAATCCGTTTTGCGAATTAATAAAAAAAAAAAAAAATCCATTTTATATTTTAAAATTAAACAGACCCTCTTTGTTTTTCAGAGATAAATAACAGATGTTTCTGTTTAAACTTTTATTCACATTTTGAGTAAAGGAGGAGTCAGTGACAGTGAGCAGATGTTATCTGAACCGGAGCTTTGAACATGTGTACAGCCAAGTTTATCCATTGCTATGAGCTAAAGCCTTCAGACTTGATTATTCAAAAAACAAAAACAAAAAAAAAACATTCCCGATGCAAAATTATATCATTAATAAACGATCTATGCTGGAAGTCATGCTTGTTTGTTCTTTTTGTATCAGCACCTCACAGGAGACGCCAACATCATCAAAGGACAAGAAGGTCCTGGGTTCAATTCCCAGGGAGTTTATCACTGCCACTACTATCAGGACTACACCTTCCTCCCACACATCAAACACAAGTCTTTCCTGAAAAGCCCAGTGAGACTTACAAAAAGGATATACAAATTAGGAAATGAAAAGTAACTTTGAATTTATCGTGTTTGTCCTGTAAACCCACCCTGCCTGATTCGAGCAGATCAACAAGAAAACAGGTATGAGTAGATGTAAGAATTTGATCATTTTTTCTACAGTTTTCTACAGTATATTCATATAAACAGCACAAGCATATACCTGTATATTCATAAACTACAACAGTGTTTTACGGCCATATGAAGAGAACCAAAACGCTGTCTTCGATAAGAGAATATACATTTCTGAGAAAAAACTTTCAATAAGAGTACATTTCTACAGTACATTAAGAAGTTGTGATTTTCTTATAAAAGACAAAATGTTGCAATAATGAGGTCATAATATCGGTCAAAATCTAATTATATCGGCCTGTATCTAAAATCTCTGACCTAATATGCTTTGTTTTTATTGGAATCCTTTTTCAGGTTCTTCTAATTTAATATTTTATTCTATTCAATTGTAGAATATTTTTCTGTTTAAAGTTAAAATGTGCGTAACCATTGGTTAATAATAAATGGGTCAGTTATTTTCATTCCTACTGTTGCTGACTGTTGTTCTCTTTTTAAATAATATTACTTGATCAAGCCTTTTCTAACATTCCACGCAACATAAAAATAATCAGTATCAGTGTCAGCCGTAAGCCAAGGCTGCAATATCGGTATCGTGTTAGAAGTGAAAAAGTTGTATCAGGACGCCCCTGGTCATGACATTACAAGAAGTAAGTCTATTAAAATAAAGTCATAGTTTTAAATAAGATCTATGGAGCACTTTGTAAAAAGTTGTACTTCATTGTTGGTTTTTACAATTAAGGAAGTACTTCATCTTTTGGCCCATCTGCTCCACATGTGCAAATGTTTGTTGTTCCCAGGTCTTTCTTGGAAAAAAGTATCTTGAATTTTATTTTGATTTTATTTCAGCAGTGTACAGGAAAACAAAACAGAACAAACAACACTCAATTATCTAATTCTTCAGCCTAAAGGGGGTAGGTTGAAGCAAAGCTTATACATACCAACCCCATCACTACAAAACCAAACAAGGTTCTCTACATACTATCACACAAACAAAATAAAAATAACTTATAATACAATTTTCACAATATACATTCAATATATACTATACACACGTTTTATATATACAGTTTATACATGCACATTAAACATATGGTATATACATACGTCCACACATATACACACATATATACATACACATGAATGTACATGACATGTACATAATATTAATATTATTCTATTTCATATCTACAACAGATATTTCATCAATTAAATTTATAGTGGCAATTTACAAATCACCAAAAACCTTTGTGGGGGGCGAAATTATTAGTTCATATATTTTAATCCTTAAGCCTTGGGTAACTTTCCATTGTGTGATTTTCATGTCTTCAACTTTGCTGGGTCAAACTGCCTTGTCAAAAGCACACGATATCTCCCCAAAACAATGAACGCACAAGGACGTATAGGCACTCTGTGTGCGCACTCACATGCTCACACAGTCACATGTCACACACACACGCCGTACACATTCATTCACACACACAAACAAACACATAAACGCACACTCCTCCGTCTCTATAACAACCGGCAGATAACAGAACTGGTTGTTTAGACCCAAAGAACAAACTGTCTTTTCTTTTCCACCCTCTGTCCTCACCTCCTCCCCCTGCCTCTATCTCTATCTCCTGGGGGGAGGAGGGAGGGGGACTGAGGGGAATATACGTGTTGGATCAGAACTGTGTCTCACTCAATCATCGGACCTCCGGGCGGGACGGTCACTTCTTTTGTTCCATCTTGTACTTTTTTTCTTAGTTTAGAATAAACTTTTTTTTATATAAAATCATCAATGCTTCTCCTGGACTCCATCATTCAACCAGAGCAATAAATCATGTCTCCAAATGAGGTCAACCGTAAATTCAGCCGTAACAATTGGCGTCGACGAACTGGATCCATCTTCTGTCTGCCCCCGGACAGAGACTGGATTACGAACCAACGGTTGAACCTCAAACACCAATTCGGACTAAGGTAAAGCTAACTTTATAAATATATATATATATAAATTTTCATTTACATATATATATTCGCTCTGTGTTGATTTTTTTGTAACCAGTCAAGCATTGTATTGATTTTCAGCTTTGATCTTGATCCTCAGCTGTTCTGTGTTTTGACAGTGAATAGAGAGAAGGGCTCAAATGGTTCTTTGCTTTATAATGCTGTAGGTTCCCTCTGGTTTTCTTCGGGCTTGGATATTTGTTTAGGCATAAAATACGGCTGGTCATTATTTACTTTGGGTTTGTTCGGACACCCACAGACAGATAGACAGGCAACCAAAGTTTCCAAAACATCCCAGCGGTGCCATGATCTGAGTTCACCTCTGTACCGAAAGCAAAATAGCATACGCATATACAATCTTGGTATGATGTGAACTCAGATCATGCTTTCGGTGAGTTTTACTTCTTTTTTTTTGTAGTTGTTTGGCTTTAAGGCTCTCATTTTGGAGAGAGCCGGCTTTGGGTTTTTTTTTGTTTTGTTTTTCTCTCGCAGTGAGAAGACACGTCGGCTGCTGTGTTTCTGCTTTGGTTTTCTTTTTTTGGGTTTTTTTTCTCTCAGAACAGTGAACACACACACACACACACACACACACACACACACACACACACACACACACACACACACACACACACACACACACACACACACACATACACACACACACATACAGAGAGAAAGGGAGAGAAAGAGAGAGAGCCAAACACGCACGCACGCACCCACGCACAGAGAGAGAGAGGGAAGCAAGCGCACGGGCTCACACGCGCACGCACAGCGCACGCGCGCGCAAAGAGAGGCAGAGAGCCACACCCACGAGAGACACACGCACACACTCAAACAAGAGAGAGGTAGCGCCCCATCACTGGCCAGTTTAGTGAAAGGTCACACGGTGACACAACATTGTGATTTCTCACCTCTCCCCCTGCCGACAGAATAGTGCCATTACACACAGACACTATTTTTATTTTTATTTTAAAATTTATTTTGATTTCATGTTTGATGGGTTCACTCTAAAATGAATATGAGCAACACACACTCAAACACACACACACAGATGAATACAGTATTTCATTTTATTTTATTTTAATATTACTGTTATCATCATTATCATTTTTTATTATTTCAATGTTAGTTTCTGTTGGCTTTGCGGTTGCCCCTGAAGAAACAACATCTTCAATGAAAGAATGAAATCACCTTCAACTCTTATGCTAATGAAATGTCAACATCATTCAAAGGACCAAGCATCAGAAGGAAAAGGACAATCAAAGGTCTGTGACCTTTCAGGACTCAAGGACTCAACTCCCATTCAGCAAAGCAATGCTGAAATAACTCGCTCAGTCCCAAGTCAACTCTTCATCGTCTATGAATGGGCCGCATGCCAATGCTGGGATTAACACATCCTGCCCCATCATCAAAGACTGAGAACCTGTGGGCGTCGGAGTGATTCGACACTCCCCCACCAATGAGTTGCGAGTTAAACGCCACGACTACTGCCTGAATGATGGGCAGCAACTGCAGACTGGTCACACGTCTGCTGGAAATCTTCACCAAAAAAGACACTGTTTCAAAAGCCACAAGGATACCAAGCCACAAGAAGTCCACCACAGCCTTTGGTGGTAGTGCTAAATCACTTTAGCCTTGAACTTTGGCATGGAGGGGGACAACTAGCAAATAGCCAACAAGCTTCTCCTTCGATAGGACAATACTAACCCCTCTATCTTCTGACTGTGCACTAGATTATTTTGTTTTCATTTATTCTCTCACACGCAGACAGACCAGACATACAGTCACACACCCACATTCATAACTATGAGAAACACAGGACCACCAGAACTTCAAACAGAACCCTTCTGTTTGCCACATAAGACCATGTGTGCCCATCATTTATCTTTGCTTTTATTCATTATGTTGCTCATTTATTTACACTGCTTTTGCCTTTATGAGAAAAGAACAAAGGGGAAGAAAATAGTGTTACTGATAAGGTTGTTTTTGTTTGCTTTTCTTTCATTTATTCTCTTGTTGAGGGGAGGCCCCCACAATGCAAGATATGGTTACATCCGCTGAAGAAAGAGCCCTCTGGGGCGGTGTTTAGCTCAGTGGGTTGAGCGCCCGCCCCATGTACAGAGGCTGTAGCTCCTCACCTGCAGCGGGTCCAGGCTCAATTCCCGGCCTGGGACCCCTCCCTGCGTGTCACTCCCTGCTCTCTCTGCCCCCCCTCCTGTCAAGCAACTGTCATATAAAGGCCACTAGAGCCAAAAAAATCCTTTAAAAAAAAAAAAAAAAAAAAAAAAAAGAAAGAGCCCTCTGTTGCCTCAGCTTTTGGAGCTGAAGTTTTAATTTTTTATTATTTTATTGGCCATGATTTTTTTTGAGCTCACACGTTTTTCTCCTTTGTTATTTCTGAACGATTCTTCTTTTTCTCTTTTGTTTTTACTCAATTTCAGGAAAATTGAGACAGAGATTGAGGACTGCAGCCTCAACCAAGTTTACAGTTTGACATTTTTGACCGATACCCTCGTAAACAATCTGTACCTTACCCTTTTTGAATCTGCTTGCGACAGACAGCCTAGTTCAACATTTATTGTTTTCATTTTGCGCGCCTCCCCCTTACCGCGTCGGACTGTCTTGCCGGCCCGAAGCCTCTCGACAGCAGGGGGGGGTACCAAATTTTTCCTGAGAAAACTGTCCCATTAGTTGCTATGAGTACATAGGCAATTACTTTTTAAACAAGAAGTCCTGGTTTAATGTGCAGAAAAAGGATAAACCTTGCTAGGGAAAGCGCTCTTCGGGGGATAGTGGTCCACCTGATTTGATACATGCTTGGTAACCGAATACCGTTCTGAACAAATTTCTACGTTCCCTTAGAGTGAGGGTTATTAGAGGTTGCGTGCTCCGTTGAATAATCTTAGAGGCGCCCAAAAAGTCCTAACAGTTCTGCGTTGGTGGTGTTTATAATTCTCCTGCTAAATCGGAGGGTTTTTATATCTCCGGAGTAACGAGTGGTCGAGTTTGAAATTCTCCCAGCTTTATATTTTAAATAAAGTCACAGGTTGAGAGGTTACCCTTCCCCCATACTCCTCCCAGCTTTATATTTTTCTTAAAGTCAGAAGTTGGAAGGTTCCCCTGGAAATTCTCCCAGTTTTATATTTTCATAAGGCCAGGTTGAGAGGGTCTCCGGCTAATTCAGATATTTGTTTTAAGTTTCTGTAATTTGCAGCTGTTGAGAGTTTCCCCCAGGTTTGGTACCGGGGTTGAATTTGTTGAGTTAGACACGGCTGTGCGATTCCTGCCTGATCAGCAGATGAGCAGACTGTCAGTACCGCGGGCAATAATCTAAGTGTAGACTCCGCAAAGGCGGAAGTAAAAAGGAGCGTACCTCTTAGTAATCAGACGATACCAGTAAAAAGCAATTAATTAGCACTAAAAGGTTGCCAAGCATGGGGGGGGCAATAAGAGCTCATTGACCCCGAGAGAGGAGGTGGACTGGCTATCGCCGCTGGTGGGTTAGATGAGACCTATATTCTACTTAGACACTATGCAACAAAACCTTGTGAATGCATGGACGTGAAAATTGAGGCATGAACGTGTGCGTTGCATGAGTGACTGAATGATGACACGTTACGTATGCCTGAGAGCGTTGTGAGTACGAATGTGCCGTGGACGTGTCATTGAGTGATTGACCGATGAATGGCTGTTTGACTACACATGTTCCTCTGTTTCACCTTCCTTTCCTCCTGGGTTTTGATGCACTAGATCTTCTCCCTGTTTTTGCCAATTATGCAGTGGGGTGTTCAGAAAACACTGCTGCTTGTTAAAAAAATTATGGTTTTAGGCCTTGGGCCTTCTAAAAAGTTTACCAGGTTTTAAAGGTTTTTTTCTGGGTGTTTAAAGACACCAAACAACGTTTTTTTTTATATATGATACCACTTTCATTGGACTGACTGGCTTTGACCTTGACTGACCTTACTGTTCATGTTCAGTGTCCATGTTTTTTGTTGTTATATGTGTATACTCGTGGTTGTGTGCACTTGTCTATGTCTTCGTCTTAGTTGTCGTTATTGTGTAGCTTTTTCCAAAATACAGGTCGCTGGCTGTATACTCAAAGGAGACGAATCAGATCCAACTAAAGAAAAGAGATATTTTAAATTATTCATTTAAGTCTTAATGTTTTCCTCTCTTTCTGTTTCTGAGTGTTTCCTAACAGACAATGCCACCGCCTTCTCGACTCCGATCCTACCCCTTCGCCGCCATGCCTGGTCACTGCTCTTATGATGAAGGATGAGAATTAAAGGGAAGTATTGTCCATAACTGTAACTGGGAAGCAAAGGGGAAATAGATTGAAATAGACACGTGACAATATGACATATTGTGGATGTTCTAACATAATATCTATTCCAGAGACTACAGAGACTTCCAATCCAACTGCAAAAGTGGGGACAGATCTTCAAATTTCCAAAGGGAGCGTACAGTTGACCCTGGCTTTGACCTTTTAAGGCTGAGGAGGAGGAGGTCGAGGAGGTTGGAGGGCACAAAGGCAGGCGGACACAAGAGAGAGGAAAACGGAGACACATCCAAAATGATCAGATAAGTGATTTTCCAATTATATTTATCATATGGTTTTAAGAATCCAAATGTATTCTTATGTAAAAAAAGGGAAGGGAGCGGGCCAACGTCCCTCTGATTTCTTGATTTATATTTTATCATAGGAAAATATACCTCAAACCCTCCAACCATTTTCTTCTTGTTCCAACAGCACTTAGCGTGCAAGACCATAAAACACCTTCACTGGGTGTAGACACTTTTAAGGGAAAAATTAAGTGTTCTCAACATTGGGTTGGTGGCCCAATCTGGGTCGCCTGAGATTTAAAAAGGGTCCTCCTGAAATTCTTGATAATTGATTGAAATAAGAGATAGTTTAAAGTTAAGTAACTTCCAAGCATTTAAAGAAGCTCTCCAAACCGTGCTGGGGCTCGTCACCCCTACGAATGGGATAAATACAGAGAGCAAAAGACAATATGATTGTTCGACTCAACTTAACTTTAATTCTGTCTAACCTTAAAGGGCCAATAATCTTGCTTAACTCTAACTCAGACACAGAATAGGAGACACTTTTGCCACCAATTGACCTTCAAAATTAAGTAAATTACATCTCAAATAATAATTATGAGGGAAAATAATGAAATAAATGAACTGACAAATTCAGCTCTATAAAAGAATTAGGCTATGTAATTAGGTGTGGAGTGTTAACATTATTCAGAATAAATAAAGGATAGAATAAGATTTCTCCTTCACAAATAAGAGATAGCAAAGAAAAATAAAACAAACAATTTAAATAAA
The DNA here is from genome assembly GCF_900634775.1 of Gouania willdenowi. NCBI lineage: Eukaryota > Metazoa > Chordata > Actinopteri > Blenniiformes > Gobiesocidae > Gouania > Gouania willdenowi. The sequence goes on from NC_041049.1 coordinate 44,714,740, forward strand.
TAAATAACATTATTTATTTATTTGGTTAAACTCATTTAGCTTTCTCACATCTCCATGTCTCCCAATTGTATGTATTCATCTTGAGAAGACATGTAACCACACTCCACACTCGTCCGACTTGCATGTCCTTCTCCGTCCGACTTGCATGTCCTTATAAACAGTGGTTCTCAAATTGTTGCTTCTCACCAGGTAAGTAGACAGGTAAGTTTTCCCACTCGCGTGCGAATGCTACAGATAACATTGAGCTAGCTCACTAATCCACTCCTAACCATTGTGTGATTGTGCAGCAGCACCTTTCAGGATCTGAAAAGCTCTCAGATCCTGACCTCTGACCTCTGACCTGTCTCTGCATTCCTGGCCATACTAACTATTCATTTAGTTAGTTAACTAACCCTAACACCCCTCATCTACAACGCCGACCTAGAAATGAACGACCGAAGGTGGACCGACACTTTCCGAATTCAACTTACGACCCACACGGCAGTGAAGGTCGCGGAGCGAGCCACGTGGATTCACGCATCACACTCCAGGAAGGTGCCAACAACACCACTGATCATGGAACCGCAGTAAGGAGCGTTTCCTCTTTTCTGGATTAGGAGCAGTGTTTTGAGGAGCCTTTGTTTGCCTTGAAAGTTGTAACGAAAGGCAGAAAAAAAGACCCCGGGGTTACAAGCTAATCTAACGGGGCATATGGTCTGTTGAAACCTTTGAAATCTAACCTTGAGGACATCGTGGGAGATCACAAGCATTTTCCCGCTGTGATTGAAGAGGTCACGAGCCCCTCTGTTTATGCCCCAGGAGCAGGCTGGAATTATGCCACTATTCTGTCGTTTCATGTTCTGGCCATCGATTGGCACGATGGTCCTGTCCGCAATTCCAGTACTCCTCTGGCTCCTGGCCTCTAGGGGGACAATCGAGGACACTGGACTTGAACCAATGAATGCAAGTGTTGTTCCTAATGAATGCTTCTTTTTACAGGGTGACTACTGCAAGCAGAAATAAACGTTGGATAAACAACATCGTCCGCCACAACACTTTAGCTGCGACCAATGTCACTCATCCGGTTTTCACGAACACCTGGTACCGATACGCGCACTATCAAGCTAAAAGTAGGGGCCTATCCAACTGTTTTTGTTCTTACATGCCTGTGTCATCAACACACCCCCGCTTAACCGCGATACCAATGGATGCTTCCGACTCCTTTTGTTATTTGTCTCACTCTAACTTCGGCATGGGGGACCCCAACCGTTGTTCTAAACCGCCAGTAAAAAACTGATTACACTACGCGATGACACATCTTCCGCTATGTATGTAGATTACACGCGATCCACACTTTTTTCCCTTCTGTTTCGCCAGAAACGGAACTCGCAAACTAGGCCAGATTCCCGGTCACAATTGCAATTTTACTTAGTCCTGAATGCGACACCGCACATAATTCGCACACATGTGCCCACGTTCATACACCCGGGACAAATAGCACGTTTAATTTAGCAAACGGTTTTGACTATGCTCAACTATTCCCCTTTTGTCACGAAGTAAATGCAAATCCCACACTCCTTTGGACTTTAATCCACAAGACAATCTGGGGTACGGCTGCGCGTCGAAACCTTAGAATACAGGTTTAAGTCCTCCGTTAACGCGTCATTTTTGGCCCTTACTGGCCTCTCGGGGGGAAATCACGAATATACGCTTAATGGTCCCATGAAGTAGAATGGTCCTAGACCTACAGACCGTGGCCAAAGGAGGCGTTTGCGCAATGGTAGGTGCATCTTGCCACGCGACGCCATGAACAAAGACCGCCACGTCCTATAACCCTTCCGCCGCCGGAAGCCCAGCCTGAAGTGTTTATGATGAGTGTTTTTGATGTCTCAGATGATTACTCTGTTTACTGATGACACCTACATATGTTTTTGTTGCTGTGCTGTGCTGACATTTATACCATGTGTGTTTTTGCTACTAGTGATATATATATATATATATATATATATATATATATATATTCCATATTCATTGATTACCAATGATGTTAGTTGCTAAGGATATTTGATTTTATTGTGCAGATGGTCTTGTCTCACGTAATATTCATTATGTGTTCATGGGGTTCTTTGCCTTCTCCCTCTTTTTCTTGCTCCGACTTTGAGGGATGCCTGTGTCCCCTGGGAAAAAAAAAAAAAAAAAATAATGCTTATATCCATAGTGTTATAACGGTGTCAATATCATTAGTCCTACGGACCATGAGGTTGCGCTAGAATTACACTAAATTTTGATTAATGTTTTATGTGTTTTGGGCTGTGCTAAAGTTAAACAACTTACTAACTAATTTCGCTTTTTTTGTGTTGGACTTTGTCCAAAAAGAGTGGATTGTGGGGGGCGAAATTATTAGTTCATATATTTTAATCCTTAAGCCTTGGGTAACTTTCCATTGTGTGATTTTCATGTCTTCAACTTTGCTGGGTCAAACTGCCTTGTCAAAAGCACACGATATCTCCCCAAAACAATAAACGCACAAGCACGCATAGGCACTCTGTGTGCGCACTCACATGCTCACACAGTCACATGTCACACACACACGCCATACACATTCATTCACACACACAAACACATAAACGCACACTCCTCCGTCTCTATGACAACCGGCAGATAACAGAACTGGTTGTTTAGACCCAAAGAACAAACTGTCTTTTCTTTTCCACCCTCTGTCCTCACCTCCTCCCCCTGCCTCTATCTCTATCTCCTGGGGGGAGGAGGGAGGGGGACTGAGGGGAATATACGTGTTGGATCAGAACTGTGTCTCACTCAATCATCGGACCTCCGGGCGGGACGGTCACTTCTTTTGTTCCATCTTGTACTTTTTTTCTTAGTTTAGAATAAACTTTTTTTTATATAAAATCATCAATGCTTCTCCTGGACTCCATCATTCAACCAGAGCAATAAATCATGTCTCCAAATGAGGTCAACTGTAAATTCAGCCGTAACATCTTTTATTATGTTAAGTATTTTTATACCATTATATAGGCAAGGCAAATTTATTTGTATAGCACATTTCATACACAAGGCAACTCAATGTGCTTTACATGATAAAACATTCAACAGCTTAAAATAAATAAGAACATTCAAAATCATCAGTAAAATCAATCAAAATCATCAACAAACACATTACATCAACAACATGACCAAAAATCTTTCTCTCAATCACACACAGTCGAGCAAAAAAGTGTCTTTAACTTTGATTTAAAAATGTTAATGTGATGCTGACTTCAGCTCTGCAGCAGTTTGTTCCACTTCTTTGCAGCATAACAACTAAAAGCAGCATCACCAAGTTTACTGTGAACTCTGGGCTCCACTATCTGACCTGTGTCCATAGATCTGAGAGACCTGCTGGGTTCATACCTGACTAACATCTCACTGATATATTCTGGACCAAACCCATTCACAGATTTATACACCAGCAGCAGAACTTTAAAGTCTATTCTGAGGCTGACTGGGAACCAGTGTAAAGACTTTAAAACTGGAGTAATGTGCTCTGACCTCTTTGTTCTGTTTAAGACCCGAGCTGCAGCGTTCTGAACCAGCTGTAGATGTTTGATGCTCTTTTGGGGGATTCCTGTCAGAAGACCATAACAATAGTCCAGTCTTCTGGAGATAAAAGCATGGACCAGTTTCTCCTGATCTTTCTGGGTCATTAAACCTTTCACTCTGGAGATGTTCTTTAGGTGGTAGAAGGCTGTTTTTCATTTAGTCCAACCCATGTTTGCAATCTGTGCACAAAATTGTATGATCTACAGTGTCAAATGCAGCACTTTGATACAATAGAATGAGAAAAGATACTTTTCCTGAATCAGTGTTCAAACTTATGTCCTTAATCACTTTGATTGTTTTTGGGTTCACTGTAATAAACTCTAACATTATAGTTGACTCATCCCTCAGCGGTTAAAGCTGTTCAAGCTTTTTGTTATTTTGCTGGTTTGTTCTGATGTTTGACCTTATTGATTGTATTTTTTCATTCAACATTTTCCAGTTGACAGTAATTCAGGGGCTATCTGATCTGGGAGGTTGTGAGCTTTTCAATCACAGAAAACAATGTGCGAGGGTTATTGACATTTTTGGCAATAATTTCAGAAAAGTATTGCTGCCTCGCTTTGAACAAGCCATCATTGAATTTTCGCAGACTTATTTTGTACAGTTCTAGATGAATTTGTAGTTTTGTTGATCTCCATTTACCCTCAGCTCTTCTACAAACAGATTTCAAATTCTGCATTATCTCAGTCCTCCTCCAAGGCGTTTTCTGTGTGTTTGGTTTTCTCTTAGTATTGATTGGAGCCACCATATCTATGACATTACAGACTTTAGTATTAAACTCATCCAAAAGATTATCAACTGTCTCAGCACTCAAGGTTGATGTCACTGCTATGGCTTCCATAAACTGTGCACGTGTTGTCATTTATGTACCTTTTCTTTAAACACACAGAGATAGGGGGAACAGATGTTACAGATTTTAAGAAAAAAATAGACAGAAATGATCAGATAGATATTATATACATATTATGTATTATTGCTGTCCTAGGTAAATTTGTTGCCTTTCTTTCTTATACTTACTAATGATATATGACTTAAAATTCTTTTTATTCATGTTAATGCTTTATTTTATTTCATTATGGCAGTGCCATAACTTAACCCCTGATATCCTTTTCAGTGTTGTTCTAGCATATTGTATGTTGAAATGTAGTTTTCCTCTTAAATTATATCACAATCTCTGGTCTTTGGAGAGAGCAGACGTGTTTTCGTTTGCTCCGATAACACGACCTTGGCTACAGCTGGCTACAGCTGAACAGCCTGAACAGCCTGAAAAACTGGGCCCAAGACTGAAGAAAACTCACTGGAAAGACTACAAAGCGAAACAAAGGTACTGAAAGAAAAGAATGAAAGAAATGCTGAAGAGATAAAATTGTTGAACGCGAGGGTTGAACAGCTGGAACAAAAGGAAAGAGATGTCATCATCACAGGCCTAAAGATAAAACCCAGGAGTGACGAAGAAACAAAATCGATTGAACAACAGGTCATTGACTTCCTGAAGTCGAAGGACATTGTCCTGAACCCTGACAACATCAACTCCTGCCATCTCTTGCCAAAGAGAAATGATACCAGAGCTGTAAAAATAACCTTCACGAATATAAAATTCAAAGGAGAAATACTCAAGCAAAGAAATAAACTCAAGGGAACGAAGGTGTACATCAATGAAAACCTGACGAAACAAAATGCAAGCATTGCATGGAAGGCACGCCAAATAAAAAAAGAAGGAAAGATTGTGAACACTTGGTCAAAAAACTGCAGGATTTACATCCTGGAAGAAGAGGACGGAAAACCAGTTCTCATCAAAACAATGGACAACTTGGGAAAATACGAAGGATCCACCTAAACAACAACACTACTGATGGTAATCATGGATATGGACCCAGATCTATATAAACACTGGAAACGAAACTCAGACTGTGATTATTTTACGGAGACCGATTTAAATGTGAAACCAAGAGTAAAAAAGGTCTGTCATTTATTCATTTCAATTGCTAGGTGGTGGGGTGATTAAGGATTACATTAAATTTAAATTCAAAGTGATTATTGTCATATGTGCAGTTAGAAACACGTTTTTTTTTTTTTTATACAATGAAATTACTGCCTTGCTTATGAGCTGAGATATAATAATGTGTTTATACCAGTTAGAAACACGCTTACGAACTAAGATATATTACATTAAAATACTGCCTTGCTTGTGAACTGGGATGTAGAGATGTGTTTATACAAGTTGGATCTGATCCCATCATCAGACAGTGGAGGATACAACACTGCCAATGGAACTAACAACAGCTGGATTACCCTTGATGTAGAGACAAAACAAGGTGACATTGTGATGAAAAGGGAAAAACCTTCCAAACACCTTCGAAAGAGGAACTATTCTTGAACTGGAGGAATGCTAACAACGTCTGGCAGGGAACAAGGCCAACACAAACAAAGATAGAGAGGACAACACTGACTACAGATGGACGTTCAGAAGAAATCAAGAATGTTTGACCAGAGAGACATGTAAACCCATGTAAATTTGCGATGGTAAAACAGGGGACGGGACCCGGATAAGCAAACTGCTTCTCTCGTCTCCTTTTTCGGCATGTACAAAAAAAAAAAAAAAAAAAAAAAAAAAAAAAAAAAAGTGAATGTAACGATGTCGGAAATAAACTGAATAAATAAATAGTAAAATAATAGTATATTCCCCTTCTCTCGCTAATCTCAATGAGACTGCTTGGTAAAACCAAGATTAAGGTAAAATAAGATAAATAAAAATGTTATCATCAGAATCTGAACTTTGTAAAGAATATGCAAGAAAATGTGTGTCATTTCCAGAGGAGGAACTACACAGACCTGGAAGAAATCGCCCATTTTGTCTGATGACAATGATTATTAGAGCTTTTTCTTGTATAGCTACAACAAAGTTAATTCTCGTAATGCTACCTATTTATTCTTGTAATATTATGACTATTCTCTTGAAAATAAACAACAGATGGAAATTAGCCGATGGCTAAAATCTGACATATTTATACAAGTTTCCTGTCAAGCCTTCTGTCCTTTTTCTAAAATCTATCTATCTATCTATCTATCTATCTATCTATCTATCTATCTATCTATCTATCTATCTATCTATCTATCTATCTATCTATCTATCTATCTATGATTTTTTATATCCCGTTCTTGTAATTTAACTACTTTATTCTCAAAATAAAAAAAAATCAATAAATATAGCCCTAAAACACTGTAATAAAGCGTTAAATTACCGGTACGTAATAAAAATAATTAAATACAAAAATGAGGCTGTCCTCCCAGTCGGTAGGAGGCGCTGTTCACCACACAGGTAGAATTACAGTGTCATAGTTCACTTCCTGGAAACTGGCGGCGGCAGAGAGGCGCTAATTCCAAACTCAGTATCAGCAGCTGCTGGTTTGTGTATTTCTAGTGCTTTTAACGTTTTAACGTCGATCATAGTGCGTTTGAAGCTACGGTTGCAGCGTGTTGAAGTGTGTTTTTAGTGTTACTGTTCCCATTATGTGAGTATTGTATCATATCATGGATCAACTGTTTAGCAAAGTGCTGCAGGTGATTGTGAGGTGCAAAGATGGCGAGGAAAGGTACACACACACACACACACACACACACACACAAAAAGCAAGCAAGCAAGCTAGCTGTGTTAATGTGTGTGTATATATATATATATGTGCTGTAACAATGGGGGGATTTTTTTAAATCATTTTTTGAAGTTATAGGAATTACACCCTAGATGTGTTACTTTGGGGGGCTTTTATTTTGAAATGACACATCCGATCGTTCCAAAAGTATGTGGGTGACATCCTTTGATGAGCTGCTATCAAACTGAAGTGGAATGGTACTGTAACAATGGGGGTTTTTTTTACATTTTTTTTTTTTTAAAGTTATAGGAATTACACCCCAGATATGTTACTTTGGGGGGCTTTTATTTTGAAATGACACATCAGATTGTTCCAAAACTTTGTGGGTGACATCCTGGGATAGGGTGTTATTTTTTTGGTCTTTTGTTTTGAAAGGATGGGTTGATGTGAATAATAATAATGATAGTGATAATGATACCTATTGTTATTTTTTATTGTTAGCATCATAATTATTAGTTTTAATTTTTTAGTTAAACTGTGATATGCTACTCATTTGAAATAAACATTTTCTTACAGTAGGTATATATATTATATATATTTAAACTTGAATTGAATTTAGAATGCATTTATTTACTTGGTGATGTCTTAAGTGGTCTTATATTCAGTGGGATATGCCTTTTAGCTAAATATTTTTTATTTTTTTTATGCTTTTACCGTAATGCTTAGTGTACGTGCGCAGTGAAAAATAGACAGGTGGCTTTACCATGTCCTCTGAACAGAGGACTGGCTTTACCACAGTGTTATTATATTCTGTCTAAAAACTATCAACGAAAGGGAAAGTCCCGAACACGCAATCATAGTCGTGTTTATGTGCCAAAGAATGTAAAGATGGGGGTCTTAATGCGATAGATTTTGATTTTATAAAAAAAATTCTTCCAGTACAGATGTTTGGAACCATAGTCCAAAGAAAATGGGACAGATAAATCTTACTTTAATGTGATTTTGCATTTTCTAAACTCCTAGTCAAGCTTTCTCTTTTTCTCTAGCAAGTCCTTTTATATTTGAAGATGCTATAACTTCACCCCACATAACACACCTAATTAGAATAGCAGATATCTAACTTTTAAAGGTCGATCTTTGTTTCAGCTGAACTGGTGGGATCAAGGCATTTGGTCTACAACCTATTTCTTGCATTTTGACAGCTTCCTTTTATCTCATGAAAACTTAAGTAATAAATACAACCTTAATGACAGTCCAAATCTTTTTAAATCTAGAGTAAAAGCTATTCCAAAATCTGTTCTATCTTCTACATGTGAAACTATCAAATACTCAAATATTTACCCCTGACCTGCCTAAACTGACAATTGGTGATAACGACTTTGGAAAAAGGTAACAAATAAAATTCTCAGAAATTTTTTCAAAAATTCAATATCCCAACACTTTTCTAAGATTTCTATTACAAAATTAATAGATAAATAAGGCAGTTAAAAAACATCTAATCCATTCATGAATCCTCATACATTACGGCAATTTACTACTTGTGTTTCCTTTTTCCCCTTTTGATCTTCAAATAATAATTTGGTCAATATTTTAATTTATCTTTTGATATTAATATTTGTGAAGTCTGTTTATATATCAGTTTCCACTTATACCAATGATATATTGTGCATTTCCCCCCCCCTCGTGATCTTCTAAGTGTCTACTAGCCCTTATTGTTTGTGTTTATTGAAAGGGGAGGAGCTTTTGTACAAGCCCATTGGGCTTCGCTCCCTCCTTGCACCTTAAATGTTTGTTTTTATGCGTGCTAAATAAATAAAGATAAAGAAAGAGAAATGACGAACCCATTACTTTAAATTCCCCATTCCCCCTTAATTGAAAGAAATCCATTTGAAGATATTGAATGGAATCTACCCATCGAGTGCTCTGCTCAAGCAAACATTTGGTTTTCAGACATTAATTGTATATTTTGTTGTGAAGAAGAAACCACTGAGCAGTTCTTAGTCTATTGTACATTTTCACAAGCTCTATGGTCTTATATTCATGACCGGCTCTCCACTAAACTCCCTCAACTAAATGCATTTTCAGAAAAGGATATTATCTTTGGTCTTATAATAAATATCTCACACCCTGACTTCATCAACAAAAATATTATACTCAGACAGTTTTTTTCAATACAAAAAGCAAAATACCCAAAAATCAAACACATTCATTCATTATTTTTATTTATTTTATGCAATATTTTAAATCCATTAAAATGTTGATCAACCTGTATTCTACTGTACCATTGAATTGTCCCCTTTAAAAGCCCTTATGTATGTCTTATTTATTTTATTTGATAATTTTCTTTATTTGTGTTTTTTTGTCTCTTTATTCTGTTCCTCTGTGAAGATTGAACTTGTGATTTTTATTTTATTATGCTATCCTATCTAAACTATTGTTCTATTCATCGTTGTATATGACATTTACGTGCCTTGTTATCTGTATATACTGTGCACTTTTGCTAAAAAAAAAAAAATCATGTAATGGCGACTGTAATTGCGTCAGTCCAAAAATTAAGAAGATTAAGCAAACCCTCTATTAGTTATAGAGTGTTACAAATACAGAGTAGCCAGGATTAGTGCTCAGAGTGCAAAGATGCAGCACCTCAGATACTTTCATACTGCATTTCATTTTTAAGTAGATTTATATTTGAGAAGTTTCAAGTAGGGCTGGGCGATATATCGAATATACTCGATATATTTTGCACAGAACGTGCACTTTCTGTTGACAATTTTATGTTTGAGCCACTCACTGTTTAATAAATACAGTTATGTCAACTTTGACTTAGTTGTGATATCCCCTTTTTTGCATGAAAGTTTAAAATTGGCATATATTAATGCAGTATGATCAAGAATGTTTTAATGTAGACATATAGAATCATCATACTGTTGTGATTTTGTGCATCAAAGTGTTAATTCAAGGGTAATGCAAAAATATCGAGATATATATCGTGTATCGTGACATGGCCTAAAAATATCGCGGTATTTATAAAAGGCCATATCGCCCAGCCCTAGTTTCAAGTATCAAATACAGTTTTTTTGATATTGTGTCATGTTCATTTTAAAAATAAGAAACAAATACTGTATATCATTTCAATCAGTATTTTTTCTTTGTCTTTTATTTTTTTTTGACCAATTACTAGACACACCGAACAGAGTGGACACTACTAGAGAGCTGGGGCCACAAATATGTGTTCAACATTCACATCAGCATTTGGAATAATGACCAATCTGAGCATTTACACAGAAACTACAAAGTCTGTTTTAGTTGCTTTTTCATGTGTTTTGCTTTTCATTTTGTATATTTCCCTGTCAGTTTTGTGTAATTTTGTTGTTTTGTGTGTATTGGATGTCATTTAGTTTGTGTATCTTTCTCTCATTTTCTATGTTATTTCTTTGTATACAGTATTTGCAGTCATATGTTTTTGTGTATTTGTATTGTCATTCTGTGTATTTTTTTGGCCTTTTGTGTATTATTTTGTATGTTATGGGAGTCATTTTGTCTATTTTTGATGTTGCAGACTTGAGCTTTTTTATTTGTAAGCTTTAAATTGGTGTTGCTAATCAGTTTCCTTAATCAGAGCTTTGTTTACCTAAGAGCTGTGCGTCAATGGTGCTAAGGGATTTTTAATTAATTAATTTAATTAGACCCTTCAATCACTAAGACCTTCATTTTTACTTGAATCCCTCGTTATGTTGACCAAGTAAGAAATGTACAACATGTTTCTGGGCTCATTTCACAGGAAAACTAATGTACGTGTCACCATTGAACTTCAACTCACCACCAGTCCTGTGCATAAAAGGGTGAGTTATAGTTTGACTTACAGTGATAGAATTAGACAAAATCTATTCCTCATCAGATGAAAGTCAATGTCCTCCGTTTAACTCAGTTCTCTTTATATACGTATCACTAAATCCAACAAAGTCCTCTCATGGCGGTTGTATGGATGCCCTTGATTTTGTAAACCTCTCATGTCCTGTTTGTGTTCATTGTAGGATCTACTGGTTAGATTAACAGATGATACAGATCCACATTTTCTTTTCAATCTCTCCATTTCAGAAGAAGATTTCCAAAGGTAAGCTGCAGTATGAAGGCTGCTCATTTGTGACCAAAGAACACGTCTTTCAGTCTCTGACTAATGTTTTCTGTTTCTGCTGCTGTTGGAGTAGTTTGAAAGTCCAGCAGGGGCTCCTGGTAGACTTTGCAGCGTTCCCTCAAAAGTTCATCGATCTTCTGAATCTGTGTTTTTCTGAACAAGACGTGCTCAGTCCCAGGTAGGAACTCCAGCCCAAAGCCTCGGAACACCACAAATCTGTGTGCGCGCGCGTGCGTGCGTCAGCCTTGGTTTGATAGCACGCAACCATAAGTCATGTCTATTCTACTGAAGAGGATGCCCACCAGCCAGTATGTTGTAAAATTTAAGTCCTTGATTGTTTGTACCCCTGTTCGTGCACTCAACAACGCAAAACGATAGCATTGTGTTGTTTTTATACAATAACAAAAGTGTTTCAATCACGTGCCGATGCTAGTACAATGCAGTTCTCCAGTTGTTTTGCACCGAGCCTGCGCGTGTGTCAGGGACCGAGGGTCAAAGTAGGAGCACACCAAAGCAATTCAAGTTTACGGCTTTTATTTAGCCAAAAATAATGTTAACAGAAGGAACAAACTGAACCCCAACTGAACATGACACAACCCAACAGACCTCCCAAATGACACACAGGGGGAACATTTAAGCTGGCTGATCAGACCAAACATGAAGGGGGTGACTAGACTGACACATTACAGACATAATTAGATACATAAATTGGTAAGTAAATTAGCTGAATCTAAATAAGCAAATAAGATTTAGCAAGTAAATTACAATGACAAATAATATTAGCAAATTATGTATAAACTATAAATAATATCAACTTAAATTGACATCCCAGATCTCCCCTCATGTCCTGCCATGGTTCAGGCCATAGGGGTGGAGCCTGGAAGTTACACCCTGGAGCTGAATGAGTGACAGCTCTCCAGTGTGTGGGTGGGGTCAGCCCTCACAGCGGGCATGCACCTAATTTAGTATGCATACGTCACATAAAATGGGTCTATTCACTCTTCTCTCAATCCAATCTACTCACCACAGATTGTAGAGCCCACAGGTGCTAGTTTTACAAAAAGGGGGGCTAATGGTGCTTGTTTGTGATGCAAGATGACCCCAAAACATCAAATGATCTTGTTATCAGTCAATAGCAAAAATCTATCGTAATAGCTGGGTTTCAACCCATAGAGGGCAGTCACTCTGACATTTTACAACAAAATATGCCAAATTTAAATACTTTGACTGAAATGTTGAGAGTTGAGCTACGATCAGTCAACAGCACTACTTCATACTAAATACATTTGTATTCAGCAGAAAAAAGTAGTTTTGGTGTTTAGTTACTCTTTAAAGGGTCCATGTTAAGCTAAATTTGCTTTTCTGTGTTTTAAACATCATAAAGGTGTTATATGGGCTTCACACACATGCCCAAAGTGTTTTTCTCATTGATTCCTTCAATCGTTAGTTAGAGGGTGATTTGCTCCTTTCTTACTGCAGGGTGAGCCCAAACACCTCGCTCCAATTTGATGACGCGTTCCCACTTTGATGTTGAATTTGACACAGCACTGAGCTGGAGAAGCCGCGCCTCCAGGAAGCTCTCTGCCGCGATTGACATGTAAACAGACACGCCCAAGAAGGCGAGCATTTCAGCATCCTTCGCGCAGTGCTATGTATATATTTTCTACAGTCTATGTATGTACCGGCGAACGCCCTGCCCCCACGCTCTGTCTCATGTTTATAAAGCAGCATGAGCCTGATACGGAGTGGGTGGGAGGAGGGCGGGCCGTCCTCCGGCCCTACGTCATAATGCTGAGAGGAGGAAGTCAGTGTCCCGTCTATAGACACGCCCACTGATGAATATGCATAAGTAGGCCGCAAATCACCCTGTTTGTGTAGAGTTGCTCAGAAAGTGACTCTCAGAAGGCTAAAACTTTAGAAAACAGGCAAGTTTGGGAAAATAAACCTCAAATACTATGTTTTTGGGGTTCTGAGAACAAATGGAGATGGGTGAAAAATAGCATGATATCGGAACTTTAAGAACACTGATGAAATACCCCCCTGGTTGGTAGCCAAAGATTCACAATGTTGCAACAGGAGATTGAAGGAAGATGATCTGTTGTGGCAAAGCCTGTAGATAAATTGCCTGAATAATAAAAGTAATTATTGATTTATTTGGTTTGTGCAGGATCAAAATGAAACCATGGTCTGTGAATTGTTTCAACAGGTTTTTCCTGCACCTGTCGTGTCAGTTGGCTGTGCTGGAAGGTCATGTTAGCCTCAGTGTTATTGAAACCAATGCCTTCAAGCATTTGTACCACTTATCCTTGAAACTTGTCCAGGGTTCTGACAAAGAGGTCAAAGACTATCTGGCTGTGTGTGTAAACTCTCTGAAGGTTGGTTCATTCCTTATCCTTTAATACTTCCACAACTCTGTGATAAGTGTGTCTTTAAGGTCACAACCTGTGTTCTTTCAGGCTGAGAAGCAGGCTCTCGATAAACAGCTAAAGAAGACTGAAGAGGATCTCAGCAGGCAGCTGAGTTATGCCCAGCAGGTATGTATGGTCTCCAGAACTGAAATCTAGTATCTCCAAACTTAGCCCTCCTGATTTCAAAAGGAAGAAGCCCAGTAGAGATTAATTTCAGATAAAACCTGTGCTAACATACAGTAGCTGACTATTTAAGAAAATCATGAAGGTAGATCATGGTAGTAACCCTCTGAACTACAGCTGTCTCTTTTGTAGACTGTATCCGAGAAGACCAAAGAGCTGGACAGAATCCGCTGCGAGTGGACCAATCAGACAAGCTCTCTGTCTAGCCAACATTCGCAGGAGTTACAATCGGAGAGAGCCAAGAGCCTCGAGGTAAACATGACAGATGTGGTTTTTTAGTGTATTCTTCTTTTACTAGTTCGCAGCTTTATATGACCTCACAGTGAAATGTTTAGAGGCTTCAGGTATTGTTACGTGTGGGTTTCAGTTGCAGAACAGACTTCAGCTACAGACTGAGCAGCTCCGTCAGGAGCTGGAGAGCGCCAATCAGAAAAGCAGCCAGCAACTCCACAGCAGAGTGACTGAACTCGAGTCCTCCTGCAGAGAACTGACAGAGCGGAAATACAAAAACGAAGCTGCTGTCCGAGATCTAAAGAGCAAACTAATAGGCTCAGAAGAGGTGAGCGAGAAGACGTGTAGTGTTATAAACCCCTGTTCACTCACAAATGGATTTGTCCAATTAGTTCCTGTACACATTTTTAAGATTCAGTTTTTTCATGCTTTTAACTCGGCTACCAAAATGTCATTAGATTGACCTGTAGGGTGCGTGGAAGCAACTCCCCATCTTTGTAATGGACTCTTACTTGTCTGCCTAAAAAATCCAGGTGCTTTTTTTTTCTCAGTCTGCACATACTGTCAAAGGTCAACACTAGAAGAAGTGCAGTCTTTTTAAGAGAGCAATGCATGTTTTGTTATTGCAATTAAATGAATGAATTTATTTTATTGCATAATTGTGACCATCACCAGCCCTCCCTAAGGAAGGGTAAGAAATACTTTATTAAAGGGAGAATATAAAAAGAGAGAGCAGTGTTACACCTAGGTAAGGGGGAAGGGAACAGGGAGGAGAGACTCAAGGTAGGAAATGGAAAGGATGAGGAAGAGTTTATTATTTTGAAGTGAGGGTGAGATGTGAAGTTGTAGTTGTGCGTTTTGTGCCACTAGGCCACCATTGCCCTTTAGAATCAACTTCAAAATAATGCTGTTAGTTTAAAAACGGACTCCCAGAAAACTGCAGATCGGCCCCCACTCTGAGCTCCTTTAAATCAAAACAGAAGACCTTTATGTTTACACGGCTATTACGTAATCAAATAATAATCCATGCAGCTGTAGCCAGGCTTCATTGGGGGCAAAGCCCTGGCTGGTGCCAGGTTTCTGTCAAATGCATGAAGTGAAGTGCTTTTTCTCTTATCTATTCTTTAATCAGTGTGGATTTGTTTTTAATGGTTGGGTGTTGAAAAGTTTAAATTTGACCAATGACTGTGTAGTGGATCTCTGTACAGGTCACAAAACACAAACTTGGTTGGTCTATCCTGGCCTGTAATTTTATTCTTCCCTGCCTTGGTGAAAGGGGAAGTTAGAGGCAGAGGGGCGTGCCAGTCACACTCTGCCCGTCGTCATGGTAATCTAAATGAAATGCATGAAAAGGTATTTATTTAACGTGAACAGTAATTGCAGCTTTCACAATGAGGCCAATAGAGCTAATATATTAATTATTAATGATATCACTATTATTACTTATTTATTTTTGTATAAAATATTTACTGTTTTGATCAACTGTTAAATGTATACTGTGTGTGTGGGTGTGTATGTGTGTGTGTCTATCTATATTTTGTTGTATTTATTATTTTTGAAATATTGAATTCTTGTATCGTCTGCTCTGCTGTATCTGTCATTTTATGTAAGTTGAGGACCCCCTTGAAAACGAGATGTTCCATCTCAAGGGGCATATCCTCCAATAAATAAATAAATAAATATAAAAGACAGTGTTAATTAGTTAAATAGTTAGTTAGTTACCGGCTGCAGTATCAACAGCAGAGACATGCTAACTGCTGCTGGGTTGGCATTCACTTCTGGAGTGGATCAAAAACGAGACATCAAAATGATCGCATTGCGTACTGGTCGTATTTCTTCCCTTTGATGAAATATCCACTTTATTAGAGTTGCAAGTTTCCCTTTTGTCATCTTTTCTCGTGAAATGTAACAAAGCTATCCGGAAGTCGCTCTCCATGGCCTCACCAAGCGCCTCCCATGTCCGGGTTTATAGGCCGGGCTACCAGACTCAAAATGCCACTCACTTTGTTGTTGTTGTTGTTCTTCTTTTTCTTCTTGTTGTGTCCACTAGTTAAAATCGCTACTCCTCTGTTATTCGTGAACGGATCTGGCTGAAATTTAGTAGGTATAATCTATGGATGTGTACGCATCGACGCTCGAAGCCCGATTTTCAATTTGGGGCCCAAAAAAGAAAAACGAAAGTCAATTTCTCATTTATTTGCGAGTCAAATATTACGACGGTTTGTGGTACCAAATCATTGGCACATTCCAATATATAAATGGGGCCCATTTCCCCGTACATGTCACGGGGGCCCCTTTTTTCTAATGATTACTCCTCTGTTAGTTCTGAGTATTTTGACCCCATGGGATGAGATATTCGTGGAGCCCTAGAACAAGGGAGATTATCAGTGGTTTTGTATGTCTTCCATTTTCTAATAATTGCTCCCACAGTTGATTTCTTCACACCAAGCTGCTTACCTATTGCAGATTCAGTCTTCCCAGCCATGTGCAGGTCTACAATTGTGTTTCTGGTGTCCTTTGACAGCTCTTTGGTCTTGGCCATATGGAGTTTGGAGTGTGACTGTTTGAGGTTGTGGACAGGTGTCTTTTATACTGGTAAGGAGTTCAAACTGGTGCCATTAACGAGTGGAGGACAGAGGAGACTCTTAAAGAAGAAGTTACAGGTTGTGAGAGCCTTGCCCTTGCCTTGCCCTTGCCTTGTTTGTAGGTGACCAAATACTTATTTTATTGAGAGATTTTTAGAAATCCTACAGTGTGATTTTCTGGATTTTTTTTCTCATTTTGTCTCTCATAGTTGAGATATACCTCTGATGAAAATTACAGGCCTCTCTCATCTTTTTAAGTAGGAGAACTTGCACAATCGGTGGATAACTAAATACTTTTTTGCCCCACTGTATGTAGAGAGAACTTCTTTGAGCTGTGTTTGATACAGCAGTGTTAACACATGGAGCAGAAGTAAACCCCTACGTACCGGCACATGAAGCCCCCCCAAGACATGCTAGAAGCTCATCCTGGGAGTTGAAGCTTCTTCTGTTGAGAGAGACTGTCAGATGTTCCCAGCAGACCCTCACAAAACATTTGGGTCTGCCAGGTCTGACCGTCATCGGAGCCAACTCACCAGTAGGTGGTGATTGGTGGACAGCTCCGCCCCCTCTTCACCTTAAAGTGTCCAAGACATGTGCCTGCAAGTCCAACAACACGACTACAAAGTCGATCATGGAGCCTCCACCCTCCGGCAGGGTACACTCAGGGTGGGCGCACACAGTTTTTCCTGCTCTAGGCGAAAATCCATTATGCTGCTCCTCTATATGCAGCATACCATTACAGCAACACCACACAAATGCCAATATGTCAGACAAATGAAGCAAAAACCAGCAACACCATTAATGGTAATACGCCACACAACGCAAAGCTGTTTGTCTCCAAAACCGGCTAACACCTTTTAAAAGTTAAAAAAAAAAAAGGGTGGCATTTGAAGGTGTAGCACGTGTTTGTGAGGGACACATTCCTCAGCCTATCAATGTGCTCACGGAATGATCGAGCCCCCAGTCTGTGTTTCTCCAAGATTGTTCTCCAGTCACTTGTTCAATGTCCCCTTTAGTGATGGATTTCATCACTTACTGCTCTTGGGGATCTACTAGTACCCATGACAACAAACTGTGTCTATACTGAGGAAAATTTCAACTGCTCATATTTATTGAATTATAGTATGTGGCAGTTTGAATACAGAATATAATACAGCGAGGCTCCATGAGGTGTATGAGATATAGTGATACTGGAAATGTAAATAAAGTTTTCTGAGTAATGTCAAAAGGCTCAACTATAAAGGATTGAAACAAAACGTGCATTACTCTGGATTTAGGACCAACACCAACAAAGTTTACTTCTTGACTTTTTATCCTTGATCTTAAAGGGAACTAACCTCTTCCCCTGTTACCCAGTGAGCAAGTAAAGGTCGATAAATTAAGTGTAAGGAGACGGTACTGCTGCTTAAAAGTCAACTCACAGGGTTTTTGTCTTTACTGTGACCCACTGAAAACAGTTTTACAGCCCCCTGTTGCAGAACTGAGCCTTATAAACCCTGCTCTGTCAGTCAGGTGCGTGACCTCTTGGATCTAGGAAACCTAAAGTCTGTTCCATCTTCAGGCTACTCTGTTAAATCCATGACAGGCTAAGTGAGCCTAGAAAACATAGACCATCTCAATTCATAGTCTGTATTCTTTCCAGTGGCACAGGGTTCTTTTCATCTCAGCATTCGTCACAGGGCCACCATATAAAGACACAGCATTCATTCATTATTCATTCATGAATACAAGTGGAGATAGTTATTCTAAAGAAAGGGAATTGTTTTTATTGGTGCATGAATGATTTTTTGCAGCTATTGCTTTTGTCTGCAGGAGTGTCAACGTTTAAAGCAGCAGGTCTTGTCTCTAAGGAGGGAGAACAGCACCCTCGACTCCGAAGTTCATGAAAAGGAGCGCCTGGCCCGTCAAATGCAGATGAAAGCAGCTGTTCTTGAGCAAGAGATCAAAGATAAAGATCAGCTGATGCTCCGCACCAAGGAGGTGTTGGAAGTCACGCAGCAGCAGAAGGTGAGCACTTAACCAAGAGCAGGACTGGCATTTAAAGAGAAAAATTCAAAAAGCCATCTCGAGGGCAGGTGTTGTATTTAAAGTTTAGTAGAAAAATGATATAACAGCGTAAATAGAGGCAGCTGCCATTTAGAGAACAGCATAAAGAAAGAGAAGCGGGTGTGACAACAGATGAGAGCTCAGAGCCTCTAAAGCAGTGTTTTTCAATCTTTTGGAACCAAGCAACATCTTTTTATTGAAAAAAATCCCACGGCACACCACCAACTGAAAATGTAAAAAAAAACAAAAAAACTTTGTAGCCTATAATAACAATATATCAAATTAATCAAATAAACACACATTTTTTATGATTTTGTTTTTCAGATTAAAAGTGCCATTAACAATATGCAGTCATTTTTATCAAAGTGTCAAATATATTTATATATATGTTTTTATCATCTTTCATATTTTACATACTTGATACGTGTAAGGGATAAAACTAAGTTTAACATTAAATATGAACTACAATTGAACTTTATTCTGTTAAATATTGTTTTGTTTTATATAATGCTTTTTTATGAAATAATTTTGTATTATATTTATACAATAAATACATATATTATTATTCAAAATCACGTCTTTTTGTTATTCTGTATTTTTATGAATAACACAAGTTAAGGTAGCTTTATTTGCACAAATCCATTGTGGTGGGGGTCTCCTCTCCGCTCTCATCTGCAGCTGTGGTCGGGAGCTGCTGTGAAGCTGACTGTCTGTTTGTGCGCTTTAGGATGGGGAGTGGCTCAGTTTTTAAATAAGTTTTTGCATCTTTTTTTTGTTTTGTATATTTTCTGTGATTCTGTGTATTTTTATTGTCACTTTGTTTATTTTTGGATACATTTTGTGTAAGTTGGTACATTTCACTGTTTATTCTTTGTATTTTTCTAGTTTTTTTCTTTCATATTTTTATATTTGGTTGGCGTTTTGTATGTTTTTACTTCACTCTGTATTTCTGTTTTGTGTTTTTGGAGCAATTTTGTCTATTTTGCTGGATCTTTTTTAAAGTTGTGTATTTCTGCTGGTTTTTTGTATTTGTCATTTTGTATGCTTACTTTGCGGGACGCACAAATTTAAACTGAGGGTCACTTGTGGCCCCCGGATCTTCAGTTTAAACCCTCCAAAACATATTACTAATTTTTTTATATGTTTACTTTTATTTGATCACAAATAAAATACACCTGAAAAAAACACCCCATAAATACAATGTACCAATATGTTTCACGTTTAGTAAGTTCACCTCTTGGAGTCCTCCAGGCCATGACTGCCCATGATGGGAATGTTCAGATAATAACAGTCCTTAAAAACTGTGAAAATGTATTTTAAACAGTGATTGTGTTTCTTTATTCATCAGATCAAATGATAATGAGTTTTCACTCAGATGGTTCCAGTCATTAAAGGGAATCTACAGTTGTATGTTCATTCATTTTGACCAGATGTTTGACTTTTCAGGAGTCCATAGAAGAAAATGCGGAAAGCAAAGAACTTCAGAACCAGAAACTTGAAGAAACTGTAAAGTTACTGTCTGAGGACATCATAAAGGTGTGTAAGATGTCACCTCTTCATCTGTCACTGATCCTCATTCAGTTCATAGCTCAGCACCACCATGCGTTTGTGAATGAATGAATTTTTTGATTCTTCATGGTTTTTTGTCATTCTTCATTTCAGGTTTTTTTTTTTTGCATTTCTGGGTTTTTTTCATTACTTAGTTCAGATGGAGATGGAAACTTACTAATTTTAACTCGAGATCAAATCCACTGTTACTATTATAATCGACACTCCTCCTTTTAAATTAGGCAAATGAAATCATTAAGAAGCTGATGGCAGAGAACCGGACCCTTGCGGGAAAAAACAAAATGAAAAACATTGCAATCATAAGGCAGGAGGAAATTCTACAGGAAACATCAGAGAACCTTAAGAAGGTTGAAAATGATCTCCAGAGCACTAAGCATCAGCTCAGCACCAAGGATGAAGAGGTAAACTGGAGATCAATGTCAATGACCTTTCTCCAAAAAGGAGCAATTTAAATTGTTAATATTGTTCATGTAGACTGTAGGTGATGACATCACTGCCTGAAAAGGCTGAAGCTGTTTTACAGCACTAGTTTTAGATGGAATCATTGAGTTTGACACACACATAAACCTAAAAAGAATCAATTATTATGTAAGAAAGTTTTATTTTGTTTGTACTTGACAAGAATATTTCCTGTGAATTCCAGATGTTGAAGCTGAAGGAGCAGTTAGAGTCGGCGATGCAGAAGCTCAATGAAAGCAAAGAATTGTTGAAAACAAACGAGAATGGTGAAAACACTTCTTTTTTTTTTTTTAACTTAAAATACTTCATCCTACCTTTTAGTGATCCTGACTTTTGGTGGAGAAATACAATCATTACAGTTCATCTGAAATCAACTTCACACACTAGACCACTTTTAGCTTTGATCACAGCACACTCTCGGGCGGATTCACTAAAGGTTTAGTGGTATTAAAACGTGTGCAAACGTCGCTCCACGTGCTAATAAGGAGTGTGCTGCCGCTGTGCTTCCCAATGCGCCCTCATTCCATTTAGCGCATTTCCCCCTAATGAATATGTGTAATAGGTGGATCTCCCAGGGGGAGAAAAAATATGGGAGGAGGAAATGCAAATAAATCTATGCAGGGGGAGCGATGCGATTCATGAAATCTGGAACTGTTTGCGGTGGTAGTTGTAGTACCAGAAAACAGTATGAATGACAAGCAGGTGCAAACACACGCAGAGATCATCGCTGCAGTAAATTTGGACCAAAAACACAACGGAGATGGAAAAAAAGGGTGTGTGTGTGTGAGAGAGAGAAAAAAGCTGGATATGCGTCCATCTCTACTCCGCAGATCACTGTCTCACACATGCATGCAATCAGCCGCGCACATACACCCATCCGTCACTCAGTCACATCCACGCACATTTATCCACTGCGGGATGAATAAAGAATCTATCTGCTGTGATTCGTGCATTTCTTTTATTCGTTTCCTCTACTAACACCTCTAATTCTGCTGCTTCTGATTTTTATTTTCGCTTTTGCGCATTCATGTTAACCCTCCATGTTCAACACAACACGTACAAATCGCTCATTTAAATAGGGCAGTCTGCACCAGTTCTGCTTGTGCACTAATCATTGCTGCAATCTTCCGTGCAGAAGGTGAGGAAACTGCGTCACTAAAGGATTTAGGGAAGCAACTGAATTACCATCCTTTATTTCAGATCTTAGTGAATCCACCCCTCGGTGTGGCATCGTGTCCACAAGCTTCTGCAACGTCACAACACTTAATTCTGTCCAGAGTAACAATAATTGCACCGATGATGGGAGATTTAGATCACTGTGCAAAGTCTTCTTCAGCACAGCCCATAGATTCAGGTCTGGATCCTATGGTGGTCATCCATGTCTATGGCTACTTCCTACTTGGAGTTCTCTACTCCCAGGTTTAGTTTACAGTGTGCTTACGTTAACCACTAGGTGTCACTAAACAATAGAACACTGACATCTCGCCCAAAACTTTTGCAAACGACACAAGACAAAATGTTTTAAATGCGTGCGTGAAAGACGTGATGATGGACTGTAATGTGAACACCATGAATGTCGATGTGAACAGCTTTCTCTCCCAGTTATCAGATGGTTGGTGTGTGTGTGTGTGTGTTCTGGTCACGTTGCAGTTATAAGATGGCTGAACAAGCAGCTAAACGAGAAGCAGCTTTGCAGACAGGCTCAGTCTCCAGAGTCGGTGGAGAACGCCGCTCAGCGCGTCACTCCAGGACTACGGGTAGGAGAGCAACTCGTATGATTGTCAGATGTTTGCTAGAGTTGAAGGTGAAACACTCATCCATGTTTGCATGTGTTCAGGCCCACTTCCTCCCTCAGACAGGAAAAGCAGCCGTGTCTCCTGAGCAGGGGGCGGGACAGATGGTCCACAGACAGGGGTACGATAATGCTTTTCAACCTTCACACTGAGCTGATGTCACCTTAAGCTGACTGAGAGCTCCAAACTCAGTGCTGACACACCTGAAGCCATCACGTGTGATCTTGTGTTAGGATCAGGTGTTTTAACACAGTGTTTAACATTAAAACATTAACCTTAAAGTAAGTAAAAAATAAATGATCCAAACTTCATGAAGCGCTCACTTCTTTAGGTAGACTTCACTGAGCTGAAACCAGTGTGTTCTCCTCAAACTTTAGGAATGGACAAGAGCTTTTCTGTGTGGAAAGCTCAATGAATGCTTTCCCATTCTGCTGCTTTGGACTTGAGTATTCACTCCATAAATGTGTCTTTGTGTGCATTATCAGATTATTAGTTGTCAATGCGTGTGTCCACAAACTGCAGGAGGTCCCTCGTTTGGAGAATGTGAGACGTTCAGGTTGCAGTGTGGTTTGAAGCCTAGCGTCTCCTTTTCCATGAGGAGCCCCCATTGGCTGAATGTATATTTATTTAAACGATGCTTGCTGTGTAAACTGTGTGTGATGATAGTTTCTCCCACTCCTCAGTGGAGACTCTGCAGGCCTGGATTCAAAGTACTTTGAAAGACGAGATGATCGTATCGCAGTCCGCGGTCTGCCATCGGACCTGCTGCACACAGGTGAGTGAGTGTTTGGATGTGACATGTAGTTCACTTCTCTACAGGAAGATCTTCAGGTTATTGTAAACATTCAATGAGATAAAGGTCCAAGACTAAAAAGATTAAAAGTTGTTCAAAAATGTAAATGGTCCATGGGTGTCACCACTGTATTTTCTGTGGTATAGAGTGTAATTTTCCAAGAAATTTACAATATTCCTGGTAAGTTTCACAGATAAGCCTCACTATTGGCTGATGAGGGCGCCCTTCAAACAACTAAGCCAATCAGATCATGCAGGTAGGCCTGCTGCTACTCTGGTTGGATTAACGGAGGTTCACGTGTATTTTCATTAGTTTGAACTGATGAGTTTCCATCTACACATAAAGCCAAGTCAGCACATCAGTCCATCATCATCTTATTATGGTCACTTTTTATTATAACAGGCTGATGCTCCATCACTACTTCTTACTGTGAGCTTCTCCATCAGCCTCAGAGTCTGGACCTGATCGCTCCTACAAAAACCTAATTTGGAGATTTGAACATGTTATGTCATTTATTATTTCTTACTATTACAAACTGAGATATATTACATGTTAAACCTTATTATTGTATCTTTTATTTATTCTCTTCCTGCTATAAATGCAGACAAGCCCACAGCCTTCCCCGCTGTACAAACTTGCATTTATTACTGATATTTGCTTTTTAATAGAGAAAACTCCTTATTTTAGACATAGAGAATGAAAAGAAATACTGTAAATAACAGACGTTTGACTTCTACAGTCACTCATATGAGGGGCATCTCGATCCGATATTGGATATCGGTCCGATATTAGACTGAAAACAAGTATCGGATATCAGATTCAAATTTGGGGATTCTCCGATATTTTTCTTTTTTTCTTTTCCCCAATTCATTTTTTGTTTATTTTATTCAGTTGTAGAATACTGTAGATATTATGTTGAAGGTTTAAAATGTATGTAACCAATTGGTTATATGGTTTCTCATACCTACTGTTGCTGACTATTGTTCTCTGTTTAACATCACTTGATCAAGCCTTTTCTAACATTACACACTACAAAATAAGTAATTATTTTATTATTAAAGAAAAAAAAGTATGTATGATTAATGCTGATATCGAATCAGGTACGCAAGGCTGCAATATCAGTATCATATCGGAAATGAAAAAGTTGTATCGGGACATCCCTAACTCAGACACGGTCCTGCATACGAGGCATGTCTCATCTGTCCTGTTAATAAACCTGTGAGTTTATCACTTTAACCACAAAAACTGAAGCTTCTTTTTGAACGTTGGTGTTCACAGAGATGTTCATTGGCTGCTCGGTCACAGTTCAGTCATCCAACCAGGGGTGACAGTCGCGGTACTACACTGTTCCACCTGCGACAGCTGCTTTCACTGGACAAATGTGTGCAGACTGAAGATGAAAAATCTTTACAGAGCGCTGTGCAGTATTTTCCTCAACATCAACTGTAAATGAAAAAGCGTGGCCTGCCTTATACGACGGAAAATACAGGACATTTTTATTATGGATTTTAAGCTATAAAAGCTTGTGAATCCCTATTCACTCACTGTGGAAAATTAAGTTTTAATTAGTGGGAGTCATTGAAAGAGCAAAATGAATCCCGGCACGCTTACTTAGAAGGAATTCTCAGTGTTTCAATGAGAAACTGGATCAAATTGTTGATGATTTAATACCGAGCATTATGGGGTCTTCTGAAATGTCAGTAAAAAATTATTTTTTCAAATTCACACTATCAAAAAACTGAATTCTATACTTAAACTTTCTCAAATATAAATCTAGTTAAAGATTGAATGCAGTATGAAAATATCTGAGGTGGAACATCTAATCTTGGCGAACCTGTGTTTGTTACTTACTGTAAAAAATTTGATCAGATCACTAAATCTAGGAAAAAAATGTCTCTGGGGTCACCAGAAATTTGTGATGTCAAAATGGGCTCACAACCTGAAAAAGGTTGGGAACCTCTGAGTTAAACAGACTTAGACCCATCATGTTCTACCAAACGAGCTCATCAATCATGTCCATGAAGAGGACAGAGCAGTGAGAGGTAGATCTTTAATATCTGAAACTTCTGAAAGCTGTCATAAGTGAAGAAGAGAACAGAGAAAAGATATGACGGGACTTTGAGTGTGTTTCTTTTTCCTTCCTCAGCTGTGGCTCCGCGAGCGAAGCTTCCCGTCGCTTCGGCTTATTTCACACAGTGAAGCTGAACGTTGGATCACAGTCCCATCCCTCTTACTTCTTTGCTGTATTTAATAACTCTTTCGTCTGTTATATTTTGTTAATATTGTTCATTGTTTATCATTATTACTGCGTCTCTTACACATACAGTTTTATCGTTCTGTGCTTCTATTGTTGATTTAAAAGCGTCCCATGTGAGGTGACTAATAAAATTTTAAAAACTACATCCTGGTTTTCTGTACATATTTTTAATCGTAGCTGCAGTTTTATGGCACTGTATGAGCACCAGGCAAAGACGAGAGCTGTCTAATAAGAAAACACATGTTCATGTCCAACATAAGTATGACTGAATAAATGACATTACACAAAACTGTAATTTGAACAAAACTGCTTTTTGTGAACTGTGTTATTTTATATTTTTGTAACAAATGTAAATGATTGTTATCTTCCAGCATCGCCGTTAATGCAGAAATGTGTTTTAATCTTAGATTTAGGAGGTGTATTAACCAGAAGGGGAAGCTCAATAAGAAGCTCATATCCCTCCCAGTACTTTATGAAATCCTGTTCTAAATGTCAGTTTCATAAACTAAAAGGAACAAACATCTGAGAAAACAGGAAAACTTTCATCTAGAACATGTCAAACTCAAGGCCCGGCGGCCAAATCCGGCCCTTTAGAGCGTCCAATTTGGCCCGCAAGAAAAAATAACAGTGACAGAGAAACATTATTTATTGTGTAAATTACCAAATAATCCAGTTATAGATATCTCAAATTCATCAATTTAATCAAACTGCAATATTTTTAGGGGCTTTTATTTTTCCTTTGTTTATATCACATGAATTCAGTCATTTTTAATTGCAAATTGTTACTAACAATTTCACAAAATCCCTCTAAATTACACACAAATTTTAAAAAATGAATCTGGAAAACATGGATTTCATGCCATTTCATGCAAAGCTTTCATCTAAGAAGAGCCACATCCTGCTGCTGCAGTGTTTTAAAAGATCAAAGTCACTTGAACTTAGAAGTCTTTATTGTGATTTTGATCTTCAGTTTGACCTGTAATATTTGTTGAGGATAGAAATGTTTCAGAGACAGAGTAATTTCAAGGAGGAGAACCAAAAGTCTGCATTGTCTGAGAAGATGAAGAACCTGGAGGAGAACTGGAGGCTGATGGAGGAGAACAAAGAAGTATGGAAAAAGAGGAGTATTGGTTGCTAAAGGCTCAGATGAACACAGAATGGGTGAAGATGATGTGGTCTGAGCTGGAGATGAAAGAGCAGGAGATCATCTCTTTAACGGCAGCTTTACAACAGGTCAACTGTGAAGTGGAGCGCCTGGAGAGTGAACGTTGTGACTTCAACAGCATGAAGATGACTACTGAGCTGGAGAAAAAAGACGAGGACGTGATGGCATTGAAGAATGCGTACCATAAGATGAATGCTGACTGGCAGCACATGGAGCATGAACGGTTTCTGATGGAGCGCTACCATAAGGACACTGTGGCTCAGAAGGAAGCAGAAGAATGGGAGATGGAGAAGGAGACTGACCACGTCCCATGAGAGCACGCTGAGCCACGTCTGCTCACAGTTACAGGCTCTAAAGATGTGAAGCTCCATGAGAGGAACGCTGCTGAGATTATCAAACAGCTCCAGGAAAAGGATGCTACCATCCATGCCATGGAGACCACGTATGGAGATCTGCAGAAGCAACATCTCACTCTAACCAAGGTCGAGGAGAACCAGCAATGGCAAATGGATCTTCTGGTGAAGGAGAACGCTGAACTGAAGGAGCTCGCCCTCATGACGGACAAGCAGAAGGCCAAGAAACAGAAGCAGGACAAAGCAGAGAAGAAGAACAGGAAGAAGGATGGAACACTAGGTTTCCTGAGAAAGTTCTTCAGCTGTTCTGCTTGGTGCAAAGTGTGAGAAAGAATGGATCCTTCAAAGTGTGGAAGGTTCCATCTCTTAGTTTTATTTCATTCTCCTGTTTAATGTGCTTTTTTGTTTTTTCTGTGTTTAAGTTTAGAATAACAAGAGTTTCTCTAGATTCTCCCACTATATAAAAAAATCCATTGTCCTTAAAGCAAAGCAAGGCAGATGTTTTTGTGTCGGGAATTCAACGTGATTTACATGATTTAATAAGAATAAAAATTATAATAGTGCATTGGATTTTATATAGTGTTGTTTACATAGACACTCCAAGTGCTTTACATTGATGTGCATTATTTTTTCACTCCACACACAGTGGTGGTGGTAAGCTACTATTGTAGCCACAGCTGCCCTGGGGCAGACTAACAGTGAACCATTGGTCCCTCAGAGACCCCCAACCCTTCGATTATTGTACGATTTTATATATATATATATATATATATATATATATATATATATATATATATATATATATATATACTTTTTAATTGTTGGTTACACATTATTTTAATTTACATTTTTTTGACATACTTGTCATCTTTAACACATAGTGGTCTTCACCATATCCACAAAGATGCTTTACATCAACAGAAAACATGAGCAAAATTACTTTTTTGACATTTTATTTAATTTTGATACAAGGGTTTCACATACACACATAAAAGAACACTAGTAAATAAAAGCCAATTTAATTGTCTTAGTGACAGGTTCAAAAATACAAATTATTAATAATAGAGTAAGGTATTGCACAAAAAACAAGATACAGATAAAAGATAAATAGATTGTGGTGGGTTGGCTCATCAAGTATTCTTTTTAATTTAAATACTTATGGCTAAAATGTTTTACTATTGACATTCACATTTTGTGAAAAGATGCATAATTTCCAGATTTAACATAATATTACTGAGATTGTAGAAATGAACACATTAATTTAAACATTTGCAGTTCACAGACAAAACTATTTAGTAAAAAACTGTCATTTTCTGATGTTGCTTTATAAAGCAGCTTTAACCAACACAAGCTAAAAAAGAAGATCCACAAATATATCCACAATATTCACGTGTGTTTTATCATTTATGTGTGTGTATTAAATCTACAATTGTGTTTGTGAATTGCAGAAAGTGCGTTTATTTTTGAGACACACGTAACGCAGCTTTGCACAGACAAATACACAAAACAACTATAATACACACAAGTTTACTCCAAAAATACACTAGACAATTAGAAATATACAAAAATATAATGTACAATGAAGCAAAATCAAAAATGCATAAATAAAAAACAACAAAACGACAACAAAAATACAGAATAACTCCAAAAAGACCACATAAGGCTACAATAAAAATAAACAAAATGATTCCAACAAATAATTCCCACAATAATAAAGTAACAGAAATACAATATTGAGAATGACTCCTACATCCTTCATAAAAAAGAAGTAAGTCCTAATAATGAGATACTAAGTCATAATTATAAGATACTATCTCATAATTTGACTTTTCCAGGCATAAACAACTGATTACTGGTGCTGTCATTTTTCATCACTAGATGGAGACAACATGCCAATGTCCAGAAAGAAAAGAACTAAACTTTCACAGTTTATAAAGTGTAAATTGTAAATTAAAAGAGCCACTGTTTCAACAAACACGACAAACAACACCAAAGCATTCAAACTGTGGAAAAAATCAGTATAAGAAGGAAAACTGACAGAAATTTAGGCTGAAATCAATGTTGATATGTTGTAATTCCAAGTCCATATATCCAAGTCATTCTGACTAGTTACAATTCTTATTATTGATATCTGTTATTATATTATTACACTATTAATTGTAGATATTAACAAATAAATGATCACTTGTGGAAATGGCCATTGAAGATATCTGAAACTCCATTACAACTAGTCAATATGTCCCATTGACTTCCATTCAAATTTAATTTCTGAATTTCAATTCTGACTAGTCTGAATTAAATTACTGATATGTCAGTTTGGGATTAACTAGTGAGAATGTAATTTCAGACAATTGCATTTCTGATATTTAATTCTAACTAGTAACATTTTTATTTTAGATATCTACAATTCCTTTTATAACTAGTATAAGAATTATACTTTTTTATTTTATTTTATTTATTTATTTCAAAACCTTTTCTGCTTTTTCACTAAAAAGTGCAGGTACGTCTTCACAGAAATGTTGTCACTGTTTGTTGAAGGAACCAATATATTGTTTACTGGATTAGTTATTGTTTACAGAAAGCACTATTGGATATACTTATTGGTTTACATTGGTATGTTCACACTTATTTACAGAAATGTTGCACTAAAATAGTTCATAGGACACTTTTTCAATTTATTGTCTTTCAGAGATATAAAATTAAAAAAATATATTTTTTCACTTAATTTTTTTTTTTCTTGTTATGTCATAGATTATCGTAGATTGATTTCTGACCAATATATCGATAATCGCAGTATTGTCATATTGTGAAATAATCGCTATCGTGAGCTTTGTATCGCGTATCGTGAGGTACCCAGAGGTTCCCACCCCTAATAAGAATTGAATTATAGATATCAAAAGGAAACTTTCCACTAGTTAAAATAACATAAGATTTAATGTTTTAACATTTAATCTGACACGTGGAACATATCCAGAATATTTATATCTCAGAGGATGAAATACATTTCCACTAGTTACAATTGTTATTCAACATGCAAAAATTGAATTCTAGATATCTAGAATTGTGAAAAAGGAATTACCGATATCTGTAAAATATGTTTTAACTACTCAAAATGTAATTACTACATGTGAAAATATATTTGTAACATGTCAAAATTGATCTCCAGATTTTGACGTAATGTAATTCCCACTTGTGAAAACTAAAATTCAAGCCCTACTCATTAAATGTTAAAACAGTTTGCTGATTTCCACTCCGCTGTGAAGAGTTTTAGTAAAAGTTGGTTGTTTGACTGGTTGCAACTCTTTTGACGGGATGATACTGAAAATAATCTGTCATTAAGTATCGTTCGCTAAATTATGACACCTTTGGAGCTATGTTGGCATTTTTTGGGTTAGGTGGAGGGATCCAGTGGGGTATAGTTAAGGTTAGGGGTCTGTGACCTTTACTCTCAAAAGAGCCATTTGGCCCCATCTCACCTGGATTAAACATACCTTTTAATGAAGACAACATAGTGTATTCAATTATATTGAATAATGTTATGTAAAGAATTTTTTTTAGATAATGTATTTGAAGGGTTACAAAAATAACTTGAATTTGATAACACATAATGTCAGTCAACACATGCTAATTGTTAATTTCTTGCCATATATAAAGCATGCATGTTTAATTAATATTAAAATAACGACAAAAAATACACAAATATTATTTGCATACTATATTGAGGAATATCACTGAATTTGCAAGTAAATTTAAAATATTACAACGCAAATATTATTTACTTACATCAATCAAGAATATTCTCTAAATTGCAAGTAAAATTACAATAATACAAAGAAAATATTATTTACTCACTTTATTCAGAAATATCCTTAAATTTGCAAGTAAAATTACTATAATACAAAGCAAATATTATTTACTAAATTTATTCAGAAATGTCCTTAAATTTGCAAGTAAAGAAAGTTGATGGTCTGTAGATGTTGCAGGAGGTGACGTAGGAAGGTGCTGAGTCATTGCACTACGTGAGTTATTTTTAAGTTGACAAATCGTTATATCATGATTTTATTTGGTGTCAAAATCATTGATCATGAAAACCCTCTGTAAGAAAATAATTATTCATTTCAATATTTTTTAAAGCTATAGGGAGCCATTGCAAACGAGTCAAAGAGCCACTTGAGGCTCCAGAGCCGCAGGTTGCAGACCCCTGGGTTAGGGTAACAAACGACAATTAATGACAGCATTCATGACATCTGTGTGTGTGTGTGTGTGTGTGTGTGTGTGCTTTCTGCTCATCATCAGGATTGTCTTTCCATGATAAACATCCAATTTGTAACAAAACAAGTTTACACCAACAAACATGATGTGAAAATTTGATTAAACTATAGGTTTAATATATTATTGTGATTTTGTATATTTGCTTGAGGCTGCACAAAATGTACCGCATGTGCCTCCACACTTAATGTCTGGTTTTGGTTTATCATAAATTCATTTTATAAAACTGAAATATTATTATTATTATTATTATTATTATTATTATGAATGTTGTTTTTTGTGGCCTCCAAGTAAAAGAACAAAATGACAGAAAAATACAAAAGTGGACAAAAATATATAAAACAACAACCAAACGAATAATTATTCCCAGAAAATATAAGTTACGAAAATAGCGTACGAGGACAACAAAATGACATGAGTTTTCTCCAAAAAAACGTACAAGATGACTCCAAGTATATAGAAAAACACACAAAACAACAAAATACACAAAAATGACTAACAATAAAAATACACAAGTTTAAAATGACTTTAAAAACACATAAAATGACAACAAAAATTGCCTAAAATTACACACACACACAAAACAAAAATACACAAAATGATAAAAACATACAAAACATAAAAATATTCACGAGACAACAAAAATACATAAAATTACTCCAAAAACACAAAATACATAAAATTACTCCAAAAACACAAAATACACAAAATGAACAAGAAATCTTGAAAAAAACACATAGATTGACTCCAAAAACACACAAAATGCACAAAAGTACACAAAAAGGGCAAAAATTGTACATAATGACAACAAAAAATACACAATGACCGCAAAAACACACAAACCCTTCAGACAAACACATTTTTGTGACCCTTGTTGTGATTGAAGCTGCCCATCATCTCTATTTTTATTTCATAAACATTGTTATTGTATTTAAATTTGCTCCATGCTTATGCTCATGTGTTTAACATTCCTTTTTCCTCCGTGACATTTTGATCATTTACAAGTATGGAAAATGTAATTTATATATATATATATATATATAGTAGAATACCACTGTGACTCATTGGCTTTGTCTCACCTTACATTTCCTCCTATTTTACAACACAGTGTTCATCTACTTATCAATGCAACTAGTCAAAGTCATACATATTGAATGGTTTCTCCATTACACAGCTATCAGATGAACCTGACTGGCTGAAGGGGTGGTGCTGGAGATGATGATGCTGATGCTAATGATGTGTGAAAATGAGAGGCTTCTCCTCCTCACCCTGAGAGGATAAGGTAGTCCATGGAGAGATCTTAGGAGCTCATTGGATTTTCCCTCCATTTTCAGTCATTTTTCATGGATTTTACAAAGAAAACACCAGACCCTCCGTTTATTCCCACCTAAAGCCTTTTCACGTTGCTTCATCGTAAAGTGGAGAAGACAAAGTGATTTGTTGGTGCTCAGGGAGCTTTGGCACCACTGGAAAGTGGAGCCAGTCCCCAGTGGCACGGAGGATGTGGAAGAGCATGTAGTGGACTTCTATATCTTTGTCACATCACAAAGAGCTCCTGAGAGGAATACAGACAATAACTGGGAATAAAGGAGAAGAAAGAAAAGGAAAATAAAATGCCTTTTGGATTGGCAGGCTTGAAGGAACAGGTGATCAAACCTGGAAAAGAGGAGGTGAAGAACACAGTGGGAGACTCACTGGGAAAACTGCAAAGGTGAGAGCGTTTGGAACGACGCACAAAGGATGAGTGGTGTGTGCACACAAGTTATTTGTATAAAACAGTAGATATATACTGTATATATATTTGGAAGCTATTCCTGACTTCATGTCTACATTGTTTAGGTTATCTTTGCAAGAATGCATTTTTGGTCTAAAATAGCATTTAGATGTTCAAAGATATGAAGTCATTAAAAAACACAAAAATTACACAAACTTTAAGCAAAACCACACGAAACGACAACAAAAATACATATAATGACTCCAAAACCACAAAAATACAAAAATACAACAAAAAACAGGGTTTTTAAACGAGTTGTTATTTGTTCTGTATATTGTTAAGAGATAAATTTATTTTGAAGCTATTTCATTCCTTTTATTACTTGTTAAGGAAAAAGCTTTTCTATTATCTTAGTAAAAATAAACAACATTTTATCTTGCCTAACACAATCACAAACTTTTATATAAAGACAGTAATACATATTTTGATATTCTGATATTTACGTATATTCTGTCATGAGTAGGTTTGATATTTGGGAGACAATTTCTTTATAAATCACTTTTTCTGCTTCTAAAAATGATCGTGATTCTTATGATAGACAGAACATTTTTTTTTTTATAATTTATATATATTTATGTATTACTTTGCAGGATGAACTTAAAATAGCTTTTGATTGTCCTGGGTGCAGCTCTGGGATATTTCTGTGGAGTTTGCATGTTCTCCCTGTGCTTGCTTGGGTTATTTTTCCGTCTTTAGCTTTCCCTCACGGTTCAAAGAGATTGTCAAAATGTTCTGTCAGTGTAGGTGTGTGAATGGGTGAGTGGGTGCTACAGACTGGTGTTCTGTACTGGGTGTGACCTTATATGAGTGCTGTGATGAGTAAAAGCACACGGTCATGACCCTGTACACAGAGAAGAGCAGGGAGCCACAAACATGTCTGATTTAAGGACCACATTATCAACATTAGTGTCAGCATTTATAATAAATGACCAATCTGAGCATTAATACAAGAAAGAACAAAGGGTTTTTCTGTGTTTTTGTTGTTTTGTATTTTGTCATTTTGGAGTGTTTGTTGTTGTTTTGCATTTATTGGGGAAGTTTGGTGTTTTTTAGTTGTCATTCTGTATGTTTTCCATCATTAATGTGTTTTTGGAGTTATTTTGCATATATTGTTGTCGTTTTGTGTAATTGTTTTGTCATTTTGTGTATTTTTATTTCATTTCATTTTATTTTTTTTAAGTCATTCGATGTACTTTTAGTAGTTTATTTTTATTTTCTGTCATTTTGTATTTTTTTCTGTCATTTCATGTGTCTTATTGTTATTTTATGTTTTTGGATTCATTTCGTGAGTTGTTTTTTTTTTGTTATTTTGTTATTTTGTGTTTGTGTTTTTGAAATCATTTTGTGTATTTTTGTTCTCATAGTTTTAAGGGTTTTTTTGGAGTCATTTAATATGTTTTTGTTGTTATTTTGTGCATTTTTGTCATTCTGTATATTATTCTATAATTTTGTGTATTTGTGCTGTTGTTTTCAGTATTTTTTTGGAGGAAATTTTGGACCAAATTTAGAATGATGAGAATGAGGACTGCATGTGGCCATGTCGGCTCTAACGGATCTCATAAAAAGTCCAATAGAGATTTGAGAGGCTGTTCTGCAGCAAACAAGCACATAAGTGTTGTGAAACAGGCTTATTCATCACCAGTTCAGTTCCCTTTAAATATACGCATTATTACTAAAACAATAATACTTCATGTCTTTGATTTTTTTCTTCAGAAAAATTGATGGCAGTAATGTAGAAGATGAGGAGAACCTGGAACTGACTGAAGATGGCCGTCCAGTGGCAGCGACATCTCGGCCCGCCCCTCTGCTGGACTGTGCCTGTGGGGGTCTGCCTAAACGCTACATCATCGCCATCCTCAGTGGACTGGGCTTCTGCATCTCCTTCGGCATCCGATGTAATCTTGGTGTGGCCATCGTGGAAATGGTGAACAACAATACAGTCTATATCAATGGGACTCCAGTGATTCAGGTAGCAGGATATTACACACACACACACACACACACACACAGGATATCTCCTCCTCTGCAAAGTGCAGTAAAGAATAAGAAATTTGGTTTGTTTTCTTCTTTATTTCTTCCTCTCCCTCTCAGAAAGCTGAGTTTAATTGGGATCCGGAGACGGTGGGACTCATTCACGGCTCCTTTTTCTGGGGCTACATCGTCACTCAGATCCCTGGAGGGTTCATCTCCAACAAGCTCTCTGCCAACAGGTGACTCTGAAAGTGTTTGCCTTCTTAATGTCATTTCCATTTTCTTTTGTGATATTTATAAGTTATTGAAATGTTGTACGATAAAAGAGACGTTACTGGGAACACAATTGGATGAAAACCCTTTACATGTCAGATGAATGTGTATTAGAGTGGTTCACAATATGACGGTAAAAGTAAACGTTTTCCATATTTCCTATTGACATTTTGAACATCTCTACCAAAAACTGAGCCAATATAACGTCAGTAAAGGGTGGAACGCTTTTTCACAATTTTTCATGCGTAACTTTCACAGATATCACAAACTTGAACAATATAAAGGTAATTATGGTCATTAATAGGCTCTCCCTGTATTTATACTTAATAAATAAGAACATTAGAACAGTTCAAACACTATTCCTGAAAATAGAAAAAAAAAAAAAAAAAAAAGGTCAACATTGTGAAAAAGTGAGCCATTCCAAAAAGTGCAGCAGTTGACTCCATATTTGGTAAAGATCTTTACAATGTCAATTGTAAACAAAAGTCATCTGGCAAAATTTGGTGAAAAATGAATTAGACATAGAAACAATATCCGAGTCATGGTTCCAAAAAACCACATTTACATCACACGTCAGTCAGTCGCTCCAACATTTACTGCACATTAGGTGTAATCAGTGTTAGAATCAGATTAATAATTATACATGTACTATACATACTGTACATATAATACATTTGTAGTTTAGGAACGAACAGAGTCAAATTTCATAAAGATTGGTCGAGTATGAACCGAGATATGAAGTTTTTAAATTTTACAAATAATGAGAGATAAGGATTTAAAGATTTTTTTAAACTGATCCAGAACCAGTTTATTGATCCACATCCACTCCAAATTGTAATGGAATCCTCTATAGGGTAACGTCTGTTTTTGGTTAAAATTTTGTCATAATCATGCAAACAAACAAACAAACTTCAGTGTAAAATTTACCCCTTTTGCAGAAATAAAAAAATTGTGATACTTAAGTCTATCGATTTTCCCCCACCCTTATATGTATAGTGAATTATTGATGTGACATGTAAATATTTTATCCAACTGCATTTCTTTAAGTCAAAAAAATATATTCAAATGCATAAAAAGATACCAACTATGTAGTAAATTAGTAAATATTAAATATTACTTTGACTTTTTTTTCATTTATTGTCATTATTTTTAATTGACTAAATTACTTCTGTAATCTAGGGGTGTGCTTTGCCAT
The DNA here is from genome assembly GCF_900634775.1 of Gouania willdenowi. Classification (NCBI taxonomy): domain Eukaryota; kingdom Metazoa; phylum Chordata; class Actinopteri; order Blenniiformes; family Gobiesocidae; genus Gouania; species Gouania willdenowi. The sequence goes on from NC_041049.1 coordinate 44,751,368, forward strand.
CAATCTGATGATACGATACAATTCACGATTTGCATGTCACGATATATCCCAATACTAAACAATACAATATACACCGCGATATTAATCATTACAAAAATGGAATTAAATACAATGTATTTCATTTTTTTATAAACTTGCAAAAACAAGTAAATGGTAACTAATTGTAATTCAAGAATCATAATAAAAAACAAGTGGTATGTTTGTCAAACTGTCAAATAACATTTTTAAAAAAGGTTTAACTTTTGCTTTTACAACATATTCTGATTCTGTTAAGTTCATAAATGATTATTATTTATTAAAAAAAAGGAACCACATACATCTTTAAAAGTGCCCAATATGTTTTATAAAAATAAAGTTCAATCAACTTCCAAGCTAAAAGTCATTGGGGAGTGATGTAGTTTAACAAGGTCTGATGTAGTTCACTGACACATAGTGACTGGGCAATTAGTGCTGGTACAATCAAATGGGTTTTCTGTTAAAAAAAAAAAACATGATTAAAAAAATTTATTTGGACATTTTTTGAATCAATAGGATAATAGTGTGGTGAAATATCGCAATATATCGCTGAATGTTTTAAATTTTTACACCCTTAATTTATTTTGTTATTCAAAGTGTCAAAGTTATATTACAGTCCTTATAAGATTTCAAAGTATTCCAATATTTATTTCTATCATAATATTCATGCAAACCTTGCCTGATGATGCCCATTCGATGAAATATCGTGCGGTGAAATCCTTATACGTCATTGACCCATGCATTGGAGTTGGGATGCACTTTCAAAGTGTGCAGGTAAAGAGTTAACGCTGTGGCGTGAGCAGTGCTGATGGAGCAGATAGCGCTCCTGTAATAAAAGCTTCACAGGAAAGGAGGACACGCCACTGACAGAGTTAATAATGAAAGATCCTGCCTCTGATTTCTTTGTGAAACACCAGCCACTGGAATATTACAAGTGTCACTTACACAGTGTTGTGGAAAAGAGCAGCTCGAGGGTGGATGAGGTGAAGATGAGAAGAGGTGGGAGCTGAGGCAGAAACTTAGGATGCCTTTATCTCTTCTGGAGACAGACAGAGGTGTGAGATATGTCCAATAAGGCTGACAGAGATGGGCTGAGATATTTAGAGATATACGCTGCTGGCCAATATTAGCTAGCTTTCACTTAGCAGACAGCACGTGTCATTCTTTTAGCTCGCCCACTGAACTGACCACGAGTATTTTTAAAGGGACCCTCCACTGTTTTTAGAAGTTAAATGTACTTATTAAATGATTTATGCCTAACAAAACACATTAAAATGCGCCATATTCATTTTATTGCCTGGGACTACTTTACAGTTTAGGGGACTGTGTTCCGCCATCTTGAAATCACGTGATTGATGATGTCACAAGGCCCCACTGCCTGTAAATGTCTCATTGTTTCCAATTGGAATGAAGCATTCTGCCTGCTTTTTAAATCATTTGGCAGCTTTTTAGGTCAAAATGACAACTGTGCTGCTTTTGGTCGCTCTAAAAAACAGGAAAAGTTAAAGATGCTGATGTAACAATTTTTTGTTTCCGGAAAAAGGATAAAAACAGTTGTGATCAGAAAAAAAAACCGTGACCACTGGGGGCGACAGTTTTAACTCTGTGGTTTCGTAGTAGACAATGACGCAGAGAAGAAGAGCTCTCCTAAGGGACCCTTAGACTGTGTTTGAAATTGCATACTAACGTACTACACACTCAATGAGTATATACTGTCTACTATATACTATCAGTATGATTAGGAGGATGAGGATTATAAAGTATACTTCCAAGTTTCCCAAGATGCATTTGGATCCTACGACAAAAGCCTGAAGCTCATTGAGGCTAAATATCTCCGTTGATTCGCCACATTTGAAAGCTCTGAAAACATTTTAAGTGAGAAAGTGACCAAGTAGAATTTCAACATGTGCTCATTTGATCCATAAAACTCACAGAAACACATTTCACGCCAACATTTCGAAGATTTTCGGAGACCCTATTTAGGAAAGACGTTAAAAACTAATGGAACACAAGAAGAGATGCTTTTGTTTTGAAAAGGGGATGTCTGATTTTTAGATTGACGATTTTACATTCCGCTTGCAATGCATCATGGGGCGTTCTAAGTATGACTAGTGTGTCCACTTTACACTTAAAGAATGTCCCTATATAATATACATTGGGGTATTTCTCATCTACTCAATCATTTCATACTATATAATGTGAACGCACTACACTCATTTTGAAGTCAGATTTAGTATGAGTGGTATGTACTATGACATTTAGGACACAGCCTTACTCTACCTTAAACAGTGTGCAGCCGCTAATTTCAGCTCTTCTGGTGCTAAAGTTAGCGATGGGAGTTCTTTTATTCTCAGGATTTGTGCATCAACAGTCCATGATTACCCAAAGAATGAGTTCACACTGGTTTATCCACTATGTCTACGCTTCTTTGCAGAGTGTTCGGTGCTGCCATTTTTCTGACCTCAGTGCTCAATATGTTCATCCCATCAGCAGCCAAAGTGCACTATGGCTGCGTCCTGTTTGTCCGCATTCTTCAGGGCCTGGTGGAGGTAAGAAGAAAAAAGTTTCATCACTGTAGGAATGTAATTACAGCTCAATGGACTAGTTTTATATTTAGTGCAATTATGTATTTCATTTACAGATGACAATGGAAATTAGTTTGTTATACTGACATTATGAAATTAATTGAAAGTTTTAATCTTTGTTTGTACTTCTTTAGTTAATCTTTGGGTTTTCTATCCATACCTGCCCATAAACTCAACTCAAATTATAGTAATCATTGCGATGTAAGAAAAACATGAGATTTTCCCCAAAGACCCAAGACTTAACTTGAGTCAAAATTCACCAAACAGATGACCAACGCAATTAATTCTAATAGTTAAAGCAGGGGTTTTGATTGGCTAGATTTCACTGTAACACAGGTTATCTTTTTGTTTATTTACATGTAACAATGTTCAGTATTAGCTTTTTGCCACTATTTAATAATCTATTATTGCCCAACATCAGTTTTTTAAAATGGGGAATTGATTATATATACAGTATATTTAGCAAATATCAGGCAATAATATCACCCCTTTTGGTAGTGGTTCTCAAACCTTTTCAGCTGCGCCCCCCTTTGAAGAAGGAAAAACTCTTAGGCCTCCATCGTGATACATTTTTTAAAAATGGGTAAAAAAAAAACTGTGACCTTTTTTGAATTTTTTGAATTGGACTGTTGTTCTTGAAATCTAAAAAATAAAGAAAATAACATAACATTTGCTGTCACATACACAACAGTAATAAAGCACTTTAAAAAGTGCAAAGAAAAATACATTTTCTATTTTTCAGCAAGCCCACTCTAGTGCCCCCATATTTGTGTCTCGATATCTGACATTAAGTATCGGATTAAATTGGTCTGCATCTCTGATATAATTGTTTTTATTTGATTTTTTTTTTAGGTTAGTTTTAAATGTATTTTATTCCTTTTCTAATGTTTCATTTCAGGGCGTGACCTACCCAGCATGTCACGGGATGTGGTCCAAATGGGCTCCACCTCTGGAACGAAGCCGACTGGCCACCACATCCTTCTGTGGTAAGTTACGGCATCTATCTATCCATCCATTCATTAATTCATCCATCCATCCATCCATTCAACCATCCATCCATCCATTCAACCATCCATTCATCCATTCAACCATCCATCCATCCATCCATCCATCCATCCATCCATTCATCCATCCATCCATCTAACCATGCATCCATCCATTCAACCATCCATCCATCCATTCAACCATCCATCCATCCATTCAACCATCCATCCATCCATCTAACCATCCATCCACCCATCCATCCATCCATCCATCCATCCATCCATCATCCATCCATTCATCCATCCATCCATCCATCCATCAATCCATCCATTAACATTAATGTCATGATGTGCTATAGAGCTTTGTCAGTAGAAGCCTATTAAGATTTCTAAAAGCAGACAAATTTGAAGTTCAGATGCATCTTTTTCAAATGTTACCATGACAACCTATGCATCAAAACCCACTTGACATGGTCTCCTAATGAACACAGCTCTCCTGTGTCACCTGAAGAAGCTTGTGCTCCATTTACCCAAAGGAAACATCACATTACTTTTCTCTCTAAATGCACTCGACGCTCTTTACACCATTGAAAAGCTCAGAGCTTAGAAATAAGAATAAGAAAAGGCACAGAGAGTAAGTCATTTAACAGCTTTTAATCAACAAAGCTAAGACCTTTCTTTGATGTGTACTCAATGAGACTCCATAATGTATAATATAATGTGTGCTAAAGGCAGATTCTGTGTAAGCAGATGTAACTAAAAAATTAGGAGTACCTAATGTTTAAACAAAAGGGACAAAACATGATTTCCAAAATATCAGAGTGCAGCAGAAATAAAATCTGACTTAAGATTTAAACTCTTTTCAGGCTCGTACGCAGGAGCAGTGATTGCTATGCCTTTGGCCGGAGTGCTTGTCCAATATGTCGGCTGGTCCTCTGTCTTCTATATCTACGGTAAGAATAAACACTGAAAGAAAGAAAATTACTTTTTTTTTTTTCAAATAACGTAGATAAAGACATGTCAGTCTCATAGATCAATAATCAAAGGTATTGTATTTCGTCTGAAAAACAGGTTAATTTCTCACAAACCAGAGCACTCAGAGCTAATATCCTCTTTGTCAGATATTGTCAGTTATCTGGATCAGTGATCCTGATCTTAGTACTATTATTATTCACACTTTAAAGGCTTAGAATACATTTCTATACCTTTTAATAGCCTATTATACCTATTAAGTTGGTCCAAATGTATGGACACCCCTATTTTTCCAAAAAAATCTCAAGGAAATGTGCAATTCATATCTGATCTCGGTGGGATAATTGAAGAACCAACTTCACGTAACTGAGTCAAATTTAATAAAGATTGATCAATTATGAACAGAGATATGAATTATTTAAATTTTGCCAATGATGAGAAATAGGGAATTTTTCAATTTTTTTGAAAGTGATCCACGATCAATATATTGATCCAGATCCCATCCAAAATTTAATGGCATTTTCCATGACTTAAGGTCTATCTTTGGTTAAAAGTAAGTCAAACTCAATTAAGCACTTTTGATTTATTGTAATCCTCGTAAAAGACAAACAAACAAATAAACACTGATGAAAATATCTTTTTGGCAGAGGTTTAAAAATATATATATATGTATATAAATATATATATATATATATATATATATATATATATATATATATATATATATATATATATATATATGGTAATGTATTTTGTTATGATTTAAGTCTGGAATAAAATTGAGAAAAAAGTTTGAAAACTGACGGTAAATAAGATAGTCACCTACATTAACTTATACCAACAATTTACTTAAAAGAAATCACTTGAACCAAACTTCTATGTTTTTGGTCAGGCACCAGACAAACCCTCTTTTCACTCAGAGAGAATATGAATATGTATAAGTTTGAGGTCGTGATCATTGTGTTTTTTTTTTTTTTACCACTTTTCTGGGCATCTTTACTTTGTATTCCTTCCACGAGAAGTCTTATCTGTGTAGCTTTGTGGCTTTCGAGGTTGATTAAAATGATTAATGCTGATATTAGAATTCATCCGAGGGTTAACATGTTTTAATAAAAATATACTCTGCTTCTTCTGAGATATAATCTCTTGATTTATTGGTATAAATTACATTTTTCCTGTCTGGCCTCGATGACTCAGGCTGCTTTCAATTTTCATAATGAAAACACAAGAATAATGACATGGACTTGAGTTTAACTAATCTATCACAGAGTCAAATATGCTTTTTAATTTTTCAAAAAGCTGTCATGACAAAGATGATCATGCCAACGTGAATGTGATCACATTACGCCGTCTTCCTCCATCTGAAAAGGTGTTTTCGGGATCATTTGGTACATCATGTGGCTCCTGCTGGCTTATGGAAGTCCTGCCCTGCATCCCACCATCACAGAGGAGGAGAGGACATACATAGAGTCCTCCATAGGGGAAACAATGAAACAAATAAGTGTAACTCAGGTATTCCACAGCTGCTTTTCTTCCTTATATTCCCACACCATAAACATGTTCAGCTCAGACTTGGCTTTCACCTTCTATTTCCAGAAATTCCAGACTCCATGGCGTCAGTTCTTTACCTCCATGCCTGTCTACGCCATCATCGTGGCTAACTTCTGTCGCAGCTGGACCTTCTACCTGCTGCTAATCAGCCAACCCGCATACTTTGAGGAAGTGTTTGGCTTCCCCATTAGCAAGGTTGGCTTCTCATTTACATGTAAATGTTTTCTAGATTAGGGGTTCTCAACCTTGGGATCGCAAGACACTGGGAGAGGGTCGCCAGATGCCTTTAAGAAACGAAGAATATTTTTTTTTAACAATTTGAGACCATTTTTGCTTATTTTTTACCCTTTTTCTGCAACTTCTAGCCATATCTTTGCTCCTTTTAATGCATTTTTGCTACATTATTCCAATTTCTGCCACTTTTTTGCACATTTTAGGCACTTATTAACTCTTTCCACAACTTTTCCCACCTAATGTTGTATATGTTGACCTATTATTGCCACTTTTAACCTCTTTTCACCGTATTTCATGCTTATTTTTGCTAACCTAACCATATTCATGATTTTTCATGCCCAATATTTGCCAGTTTTAACTAATAAACCTTTTCACACTCTCGGAAATCTTGCTCTCGCTAAGTTCTCACGCGTGTCTTCAATGGTCCAGAGGAATTAACTCGCCTTGGCTGACAACTAGTCTGACATAGATTTAGATCATTTTTACGGTTAGAGCGTTGATTCCTTGAAAGAATTTTTGTGGAAACGTGATATCGGTCTGCATGGCAGAAATGCTAGTTAGCTGCTAAAGCTAAAGCTACACATGAGCTGATAATTCAGGTTTTTCCAGGCTTTTTAAACAGTGACCAATCAGCTGATCAGTGCGGGTTTCGCTTATCAGCCTGTTTAGTGTCCATCTTGTGCACTTCCTTCAAATTTGTAAATTTATTGAAAATATTAACTTCAAAATAATGATGAACCTGTTTAGTGAATGGTGTCCCTCGTAATTTAAGTGTTGAAGTGAAATCTCGCTTGTCCATCAATAATAATGATACATTTTATTTACAAGCACTTTTCAAAAACTCAAAGACAATTTACAGTTGTTAAAACAAGTACAACAAATTAAAAAAAGAAATAATAAAGGTAAATACAGATACAAAATACATAACTATCACAAGTTAAAAGTTTGGGAGAAGGAATGTGGAAACAGAGGAGGTCTGTCGCTTTGATACGACTTCTCCCACGGTTTTACAAAAGTGCTCAGACATGAGCATCATTCCCGGGTAGAGTAGAATTCCGCCCGCTGGAGACCCAGGTAGTCTGTGTTTTGGTGCACCAGGTGTAATCTGTGTGGAAGCCTTGCTTCTGCTGAGCTGCTCCCTTCGATTTTTAAAAGTGCTCGGACGGCCGAAAGGGCTTCAGCGGAAAGTCCTGGTCCCTCCTAGAGTCCAAATAAATGTAATATTAATAATATAAACACTATTAAAACACTAAAGATCTCTGGAATAAAATTACAAGCGCTGTTAGGTTGGAAATATCAACAGAGTGAATGAGCTTGTTTACGTTTATTTCCTTCTCGACCGACTTAAAATTTAAATGACATACCCCAACCCCACTCCCCACCATTTCTGCCACTTTTCAGCCAATACTCACTTTGAACCCTCTTGTATTACCTTTTCTGTCCGTTTTTTCCCACTCTAATTTGCAACTTTTTAACCAATTTCTGTGGTTTTTAAAATCCCATTTCACCACCTTTTCCACCATTTCAGTCACTTTTAACCCATTTTATTTCGGATTAAAACAAGGATTTACATCTTTAAGATGACTATATACTATGGCGCAAAAAATAATAAACTTCCTGGATAACAGTGGATATTATTCAGATAAATAAATAAATAAATGTTATCACAGATTCATAGAACAATAGACCATCATTTTACTGACTTTATGGATGGAACCCAAAAATCTCTCCCCTTTATTCCACCTTATAGATGACCCTGTCTCCACATGACTGTTCTTCAATGTTCATTTTGTGTTCAACCACCTTCAGGTACAGTGGGGGTCCCTGGTCTCTGGAACCTTTATTTTGAGGGTCTCGTGTTGAAAAGGTTGAGAACCACTGATCTGGTTGATCAGTGGTTCAACATGATCAGCATGATGTTTGAGCATAAATGTAATATTGGTGACATCAACCAAAGTTAAGCTCTACTCGTACTCACATTTGGAGTACATGTACTAAATGTTGGTTTACTAATGTGCGACTACACTGTAATAGTAAAGCAAAAGGGGTCACTAGGAAGCCTTATATGCAAATAATGGTAAGGGGGAAAAAGCAAATTCATGCTTGCTATTGGCTTTATATTATAACCAACCTTTGTTTGCAGTAAGTCGACTATACCTCAAGTGCATCTGTTGGCTTTACTACTTAATATAAGTAAACAACTAGTACGACCAGTGACATTTTGAGTGTATTAGTAGTGGTAGTGAACTAAGACTTCTTAAAACTAGTAAAGGTGTTTGGTATGAGTAGACCTCACAAGTAAATAAAATAATCATTTACTCTCAAAGCAATTTTATGTTAATAGTAGTATTAGTGAGCCTGAAATATGTGACTTGTAACATACTAATACTAATGTACTATTCAAAGCTTTGAGTGGTAGTATAGCTTTATATGGTTGATATCGCTGATATAAAGGTAACGCTCAAAAGGCTTTCCATACTGGATACTTTGTGCTGATGTGTTATTGAAATATGGCTTTTGAAGTCGTTGGCAGCTGCACTATCTTCTATTAGCAATGATCAAACTAAAACATTGTATGAAAACCTAGCATTTAATAAATAAATAATTAGATATAGACACTTCTTGGAGCTTGCTGACCATGTGACGTATCCACAGGTGGGCATCCTGTCAGCTGTCCCTCATATGGTAATGACCATCGTGGTTCCCATTGGAGGACAGTTAGCTGACTTCTTACGCAGCAAAAAAATCATGTCGACCACCAACGTGAGGAAACTCATGAACTGTGGCGGTACGTTTCTGTCATTGTGGTTGAGTTTTGGTTATTAATTATTATTTATTCTTGTCATTTTGTATGTACTTCTGTATTTTTTTTTACTTAATTTTGGTATTTTTGTTGTCATTTTGTATCTTTTTCTGTATTGTGTGTAATTTTATGTTGTGATACATTTTTTAAGTAAGTTTTTGTATTTTTGTTGTAATTTTTAAAAAACATATTTGGTTATTTTCTAGTTATGTTTTGTATTTGTTTTGTCCTTTTATGTATTTTTGTCGTTTTGTCTTGTGCTTCTGTGTAATATTCTGATGGGCTGTTTGATGTCTTCCCCTTATGGACGCTGATTAACCCCTACTGTCTCAGGATTCGGTATGGAGGCCACTCTACTGCTGGTGGTTGGGTTTTCTCACACTCGGGGAGTCGCTATTTCCTTCCTGGTTCTGGCTGTTGGCTTCAGTGGATTTGCCATCTCAGGTATTATTGCAAATGTTGATGTTTTTAGAAATATTTGACTCAACAAAAATCTTTACATGTGCATGTTAATCTAAATAGACTGGTTAAGATATTTTCCTCATTTGATGCTGTTTTCAAATGTCAGTGATTTTCTCTCTCTTGAGGTTTTAACGTCAATCATCTGGATATCGCTCCTCGTTATGCCAGTATCCTGATGGGGATTTCTAATGGGGTGGGAACGCTGTCTGGAATGGTGTGCCCGCTTATTGTTGGAGCTTTGACAAAAAACAAGGTACAGGCATGCACGTCATTTTCATTGCTCTGTGTGTTTGATAATCTGATTTTGTACTATTATGGCTGTCCTGCATAAACTTGTGAATCCCATTTTTTTTTTAATGAAGTTTAATTTTTTTTAAAAGTCTTTCTTTAATGCAACACATTTAACATTTCAATTGATGAATTTTAAGATTTGAATAAATGACTTGAAAGTAAGTAAGTAATTTATTTATAAAGCGCTTTTTGCAGACGAAATCACACAGTGCTGTACAGAGCTGTGGTGAAAATACAAGTGCAACATCATAATAGAATAATAAAACGTGGGTGCATATACATCATAACAGCAGCATCATAAAAGGATAAATAAAACCATTTCAAATCAAGTTAACTCAAAGCTTTGCTGAAAAGTCTTCAACAGCTTTTTAAAAGTGTCCACACATTGTGAATGCAGAACATGATTTCCATATTGAATATGTGATCAATGTTATGTCTCAGCAGAAGCAGAGTATCGTTGGTCCAATGTGATGCAACATAGAATCAATTACTCTCACATTCTTGTTGTTTTCTTGGGTATTTTTATAAACGTGTATCCACCCTCCTCATTTTAAAATAAACTGTATCCTATTGTTGATATAATTATGTAAAATGATACATTTAGACCAGAGGTGGGCAACTGTTATTACAGCGGGGGCCCACACAATGTGATTATCAAGGTCAGCATTTTGAAAAATTACCAATCTGAGCATAAATACAGGAAACAAACAACATTATTCTCATTTTGTTATTTTTGGTAATTTTTTTCTGTTTTATTGTCATTTTGTTTGTTGATATTATTTTTAGCTTTTTATATGTTTTTGGAGTCATTTTTGTGTGTGTTTTTTTTTTTTTTTTTGGTCACGTTGGTGTATTTCTCTTGTCATTTTGTATATTCTACTTTCATTTTGTCTGTTTCATTTTATTTTTGTGTTTCTGTTATCATTTTGTGTATTTGTGTTGTTGGCCTTCTACGACAAAGCTGGATCTCCTCTTATCACACTGTCTTCTGGGATTAAGCGTGTGTGTCCTGTACGACACTTGATAACTTTTCACCAAAATCAACACGGTAACTGTTGCTGAACAGCTAACCTTCCTTGGAGCAGGTTGATTTCTGTATAAGATATCACTGAGTATGGAAACCCCCTGGTTTAAGTTAACGTTTTGATAACCAGCTTCATAGTACAGCTGCTATGGGATTGTGAATGTTTGGTTAGGTGATCTTGGATATCTAAATCTAATTTTGTAGTAGTTTGTGTAATTTTTTGCGGGGTCATTTTTGTGTATTTTGTTCTAATTTGGATATTTTTCTTTCATTTTCAGTGTATTTTTCTGTCATTTTGTGTGTTTTTGGCAGTTGCAAAACAATCAGGAATGTCATACTCTTTCTCTTCTCCTTCTGTCCACAGACGCGTTTGGAGTGGCAGAATGTCTTCGTCATAGCCTCTATGGTGCATTACACGGGGGTCATTTTCTATGCAATCTTTGCCTCCGGAGAACAGCAGGACTGGGCCAACCCAGAGGATACCAGCGAGGATAAGTGCGGCATCATTGATGAAGACGAGCTGGCCGAGGAGTCGGAGCTCAACATGGACAACACAACGGCTCCCAAGATGAGTTACGGAACAACAGACAATTCATCTGGACAAAGACATGGCTGGAGAAAGAAAAGAGGAGTGACCCTGCAGGAAGAGGACGACGAGCATTATGGGAATGGGAATTACCAGGATCAGTACCAGTGAGGAGAACCATTAGAGCTCTGAAGATGGTGGAACGGCAGCAGGACACGTACCTCAAAGCATCATTTATTTATAGAAAACCTTTCAGCAAAAGTTGGATATCAGTGATATTAACCATAGTGAAGCTCTACTAGTACATGGTTTACTAGTGCATGAGTACATTCTACTAGTACAGCAAAATCATCTACTAGTAGACACTCGTGTGTTACTAGTAGTACTAGTAAATCTTTTGAGTTTATACAAGTACAATGAATTACAATTACAGTTTTGTTTAGCAGACTATTTTATCCTATTTGATCACTTACTCAACAACCCACAGTGATGCTTCCTTTTTTCACTCTCTCTTGACGTCTTTTTTTTCTTTTCTTTCTTTCTTCTTCTTTTTTCCCTTTTTCCCACAAAACTAGCCCACTTCCTTTTTTCCTCTCTCTCTTTTTTGACCCATTTTTCTTGTTTTTCCTTTTTTCCCAAAACTAGCCCGGTTCCTTTTTTTACTCTCTTTTTTCCCTTTTTTTTTTTTTTCTTTTTTCCATTATTTTTCTTTTTTTTCCCAAAACTAGCTTGCTACATTTTCTTACTCCCTTTTTTTATTTAAATTTTTTCTTCTTCTTTTTTTCCCTCCTTTCTCCCCAAAACCAGCCCGTTTTCTTTACCGCTATGCCTACTAGATGAGATATCCTTTATTAAGGGGAAATTTGCATTTCACTTACTGTACATGTTACTAGTAACATATCTTAGGTCTACTAATACTACTAGCATGACAAAACTGTCGATTATTTAACCTTAAAGGTCTACTCGTGCACTACTTTACGAGTAGAACAACATTTTTGTTTACTAGCACTACTAGTAGACTGTTTTAAGTCTGCTAGTAGTACAAGTATAGTATGATTGATATCACTGGTACCAAATATAAGCTCAAACGTATTTCTATACATATTTAAATATTGGATCAATATGTTTTATTTAACTGAGAATCAAACAGTGAAATAAGACTTAACATAACCTGTGAGACAGGCTGTGTTAATGAGTGCTGGCATGTCATGTGACCAGTGTTAAGACACTGTTTGATACTAGTGACGGATCCTATATCAACATCAGATTTCCTGCAGCTTGAGCTATTTTTGCTCCTCTACCTACTACGATAAACCTATCTACTCTAGTTTGTCTGAGCCACAGTTTTCCAAAAGTTTTTTTCTCGGCTATGCAACGTTAGAAAATAATTACAACTGTATCACAGAGCGACAGCAGAGCACAGTGTTGATGTTTTGTGGTTTTTAAATCTCGTATAGTGTATTTGCTCTTGCTGAAGAGATGGCCCTAGTTCTGTGTGCGTGTAATTCATCTGCTATTAAACCCACACTTTATTATTTTTCAGACGCTTTTGGATCTTAGTGGGATAAAATGGATGCTATAGGCTCAGTGTTGAAGTGTTGACTAAATATTCTCCTTGTGTTTTCCTTTTCTTTTTCTTTCTTTTTTGCAGTTTCGACTCACTTTATCAAAATGTTGTAAAGTATTTATCGAAAAACAAAAATAAGGTACAGTCGCTACTCATGGTTTAAAAACACTTTTGTATGGTAATAAATGGTTAAATTATGAAATGCTTGTGGGGATAATTTTATGATTTGCACATAAACATATAATAAAATTTGTAACAACATTAAACTTCATCTCTGTCGCTGTTTTTAAAACAAACACAATATTTAATAATGCAACACAAAGCGCTTTACAAGTCAGAGACGGATGGAGCATGTATTGATGATTAACCTTAATGCGATATTTGAGATTAATTAATTAAAAAACAAATAACGCACAAAAATAATTTACGCAGTAAATGGCTTTTTTGCACTCCAAACAGCGCAGAACCTTTCTCATTTAATGAGTTCCCATTATACCCATATTACTGATGCACAGACTACAATACAAGAAACAGGAGATCCTGGCTGTGTTCAAAATCACACACTACTGTACACTACACACTCATGAGTATATACTGTCTATAAGTACGATTAGGATGATGAGCGTTCCCACTGAAATATACTTTTATTTTCCTAAGATGCATTTGGTCCGCATAAACAGGACTGAATCATAACATAATCTAATCGCTAGAGCAAACATGGGCTCATCTGTAAACAGTCAAATTTACTGGTTCAATAAACGGGAAGAGATTCAAATTCTAATGTAGCTGGTTATGATTTACAGTCCGCAGAAACAGGACTGAATCATAACTGAATCATAACATAATCAAACCACTAGAGCGGATATGGGCTCGTCTGTGAACGGTCGCATTTACAGACCTTGGAGTCGCTGTTAGCTTACCAATAAACGTGAAGAGATTCGTCACTTTTATAATAAGTGTTGACTAGGCCACTGGGAGTGAGGCACAAGGCCAAGGCAGGCTGACTTGATAATAATGTATCATGTTTTTCTGCAGTCAGTGCCTTCTCCTCGCCCTTCTCTGTCTGCTCTGTTTCAGGTGTCGTGAAGCTGATGAACCTGATCAATGGTTCATGGCTAAACTAGTCTGGGACGCTCTGATGTTCTCTCTTTATCCTGTTCTGTTGGACCATCTGTCCACTAACCCCAACCAGTAGAAGCAGATGGCTTCCACCTCTGAACCTGGTTCTCCTGGAGATTTCTTCCTGTTCAAAGGGAGTTGTTTCTTCCCACTGTTGCTAAATGCTTGTTCATGTGGATCTTGTTGGGTTTTTTCTTTCTTATTATGAATTTTATATTTTGATAAGCGCATTGAGATGACGTTGTTGTAAATTGTGTGATACAAATAAAGTTGAATTGAATTGAATTGAACCTACAACAAGAAAAATCTGAAGCACACTGAGGCTGCTCATTTGATCCATAAAACTCATGGAAACACATTTCATTCTGACAGATTTTCGGGGACCTGTCGTTGTGCTACTGACAAAACTTCCTGTTACCTTCAAAACAAGAGCCCTATTTACAAAAGTGTTAAAAACCTAATGGAAGACAATAAGAGTGTTTTGAGAAGAGGATGATTTTATGTGTATAGTTGTGTATATTGTGCAAGAAAGAGTTTGCAGAATACCAGAGCTGTTGTAGCCTCCGCTACCACCTCAATGCTAAACATGTAGCAGCTAGCACGGTCAGCTAGCACGGACACTCAGACAGTGCTAGCTGCTACATGCTCCGGGCAGATTGTGTCTTCATTCCGCACTGGAAAAGGTTCAGAGCATAAATAAATACTGAAAAATGAACAAAGTCAGTGGATAAACGATTGTAGTGGACACTCAACCACTCCCAGTGGTAGAGGATGTGGGCGGGGCTAGAAGCGCCGCTACAGATAGCATCGTATGACCCAACTACTCAACTGCTATGTAGAAAGACTATTTCAAACTAAATTCATCAGTTGCTCTGTTTATTTCATGCCCCAGATATTCTAACTATTTAGCAATGTTCAGTTTCCACTTCTCTGGAATGTTCTGGAATAAGTGCTTTTTTTTTTATTATTATTTTGATACACAAAAACAAAAATCTGGAAAACCATGAATATAGCTTAGTTAAATTTAAGTTTGTGCTTTGTTAACAATTATTACTTACTACTAATAAGTAATAATTCTGAGGTTATTGGGGGGAAATTCTTAGTTAATGGCTTACTGGTTGTATAATAAGGCCATGCAGAATAAGGCATTAATAAGTACTTAATAATGACTAATTAATAATCAATATGTTACTAATTTGCATGCTAATAAGGAACTAATTAATGGTTAATAGGTGTTTTCTAAACTAAAGTGTGACCAAAAATCCATTTAAATTAGGAAAACATAGCTTCTCGTGTCAAATAGTGTTCTGTAAATTCTCTAATTAATTAGATTTATTTATTTATTATTTTTAATCTACTCCTACCACTAACTATTACCAGTAACAATCGACTAATAGATCCAATTCGGTGGCTCCACACTGGTTAGTGATGGGGATGGTTATGTTAGCTTTAGAACTGGACAAACCCCCAAAAGCTGCTCTGCTTTCCATCACAGTGTAAACATCCTTTGTGTTATCTGTCTTTGTCCGCCTGCAACACTTACACACACAAGATAATTACTGAACATGACTGGACTATTTTAAACAACTAAACCCAGCACTGATTGTGTGTTATTGCAAATAACTTAAAAAAAAAAAAAAATCATTTCAAAAAATCAGGAACAACTCATTTTAAATAATTCCTTCATGATCACTGTCCGGCCTGTTTAATGTAAATTTTACACCAACATGATAATGGACGTTTGGGATAAACTCAAGAAAATTAATTTAAATCAATAAGTTCTTTCTTGAAATCCTAGTTCTTTGTCCATGCTCATAATCAAGTTAGCTGCACGTGTTTCACTGGACTTACAGTAAAGCAGTTTGATTATGGAGGCCATCACTTTCACCTCATTCCTCACATGTTCCCACACACACACACACACACACACACACACACGCACGCACGCACGCACGCACGCACGCACGCACACACACACACACACACACACACACACACACACACACACACACACACACACACACACACACACACACACACACACAGTAGATAGTCCACACACACACACACAGCAGCTCATGGCAAAGGTTCTGTTTATTCCAAGTAAACTGTGTGTTGACTCAAAAGGGCCTCCTTGGATGGAGCAAGAGTCCATCAATGATTAATAAACTCATGTTTTTTGGTCAAATTAGGGATTCAAAAGTTGTGATTGGATTTATCATCATGCTTCCTTGTGGTCTTAGTAGGTGAAGACAAATCACTCATCATATTACAAGTATTTTCCTCTTCTTCTTCTTCTTCTTAAAGCCATCAATTATTATTTGTGCCCATAATATGCAAAAAGGAAAACATCTGATTAATTAAAAAATCTTTTGAATGAAAATTGCCATGCAGTATTTTAATTTAAGTACTAATTCTTATTTAACTTTAATGCATGGTACTAATGAGTGTTTGTGAGTGTGGGAGGGAATCCATGAGGCTACTCGTTGTCTCTTTGCGATAAAGCAGCATTTTTTTTTTTTTTTTTTGGGGGGGGGGGTTAGTTTAATTAATAACCACCATCCATTTCCCCCTGAACTCAACTATTCACACACACACACTCTCACTGGAGTTACACAGCTGAGCCGTTCTAAGTCCATTAGTGGATACTGATGGTTGTAGCCCAAGGCATTGATGTAAGAAACTAAACCAAAGGAGGAACACAAGGTAAGAACTTCCACTGGTCTCTGCAGGTTGAGAACTGGTATGACTGGTGTGATGATGATGATGATGATGATGCTGCTGCTGTGTGGGCTGCAGGGTTTGGAGTCCTCGTGGGTTGCGTTTTGCACCCTGAGGGAAATTACACAGAGTTAATTAACTAATGGTGGGAGAATTCTATCAATGCGATGCCTCTCCTGTGACCACATTGTGGCTTTGACATGAGAGGTCATGGACGCGTGCAGGAACTCTGTAATATCATAAAAAACTATACGTCCATTCACTCACTATTTTATTCATGGGTTTGTAGAAACCTGAGATGGCAGCATTTTTTTGTGAAGGAACAATAACACAGCACTGTAATAAATACACTGAACTCAGCACAGAACAGTGACAACTAAAATCTGTGACTGTGGAGATCAGAGATGGATGATTATTATCACAGCGGGGGCCACAAAAATATGATCATCTGATCCAAGGGCCACATTATCAACACTTTTTTTTTGTCATTTTTGTATATATCTTTTTTAAAACATAAAATAAATAATATGAAAAATACATTATATAGATATAATATATATTTTATATATATTAAAAATATATATATATATAAAATAAATTGCCATTTTATGTGTTTTTGTTGTCACATTGTGTGTATTTACTTCATGGCATTTCTGTTTTCTCTCTCATCTTATGCGTTTTTGGTGTAATTTTGTTATTGTCGAGTGTTTTTGGCGTTTTTTGTGTGTCTTTGGTATGATTTTGTATTTATTTTCTATTTTTGTGTTTTTGTTGTCATTTTGTGTAATTTTGGTGTTTTTTGGTGTATTTAGTATCATTTAGTCGGTATATCTTTTTTCTCATTTTGTGTGTTTTTGTTGTCGTTTTGTATATTTGCTGTGATTTTTGTGGTCATCTTGTGTACTTTTCTGTTGTTTTTACAGTCGTGTGTGTGTATTTATAGTTTTTTTTGTGTGTGTGTTTTTGGCATTGTTTGCGTATTTTTGTTGTTTTTGGTATCATTTATTTATGTTTTTCTCTCATTTTGTGTCATTTATTTTTCATTTTTAGTGTTTTTGGAGTCATTTTGTGTGTTTACATTTAGGGGCCACACAAAAAAAGTCTGTCAGACTCAGAACATAGCCTGTACACACACAGTGATAACTACTTTGACTGAAAAGAATATTCTTTCAATCCTTTCTGCTGCAATAAAATCAAGCCTGTCTTTCCAAAACCTTGGGGTCACGTGATCAGCATCACAGTATTCTTAGAGCTGGTGGAAAGCTTACCTCCGTGTGGGAGTGGAACCCTGTCAGGTAATGTGGAGGACTCTGCTCTGTAGGATGATTTATTATAATGTGTTAATCGTCCTGCATGTGAGTCCAGCCCATCTTCACACTGATCACAGACTTTTACTTCTTACAGAAATCATCAGACGCTTACGGCAATTAAAAATTCTGTGACAGACCACGCCTCTGAATGAATGAGTGGGTGGGACCAGACATCAATGTGGTGGGAACGCTGCAAATCCCACCCAGCGATGAATTCATCTTCCCAGAAAGCTCCCATTTGTTTGGTAAGTCCATTGGGTTGGACTGAGATCAGCATCAGATCTCCTATCGATCACCTCATGCAGATCTATGAGGCAACCATCAGAGCTTTGTGGGCTCTTCATCACATGGAGATACATTACATTTTAACTCTGCTTTTTATTTGGTCAATATTGTTCACTTTACACACTGATCGACTATTTAACTTTTTAAAGGGATCCACCACCGCTTTTACTAATGTGGCCTAAACCCTTTAAAATGTACTTATTAGAAGATTTACGCCTAACAAAACACACAATTTTGCACCATACTCGTTTTATTAACTTGGAAGCAGCCCCACTCTGACATCTCTCCACTGATGCATGTTCACAGGTCCTGTTTGTGCATGTGTGTGATTCGGGCCTGTGTGTGTGAGAAGCATGTCCCTAAAAAAATAACAGGGTGTAACATAATTTCCCTTCAGGGATTAATAAAGTAATTAAAATTAAAAAATGTAATTAAATTAAATTCTTGCTAAGAATAAATTCGTATTTAAAAACCACTAAGTCCAGAATTATTTTAAATATCTGTAAATCAGATGTTTATTTTTCAGGTGATGAATGAGGCCTAAAGTAAGAGTTCATTAAATTAAATTAAATTTTAAAACTGGGACTACTTTACCCTGTGTGCCGCCATGTTGAAATGACGTCATCGGTGGCCGTGATCGCCCCTTTTCGTCCATTGAGTTCTATGGGAGTGGAAGCATTTAGGATCATTCAGCAGCTTTTTCAGTTAAAATGACGACTTGTGCTGCTTTGGGGTGCTCTCCTAAGTTAAAAAAAAAATTCGATGTAAACCTCATTTGTTTGCTGAGAGATGATAAATTAAAAATGTGACCCGAAAGAAATCTGTGGCCAGAGGCAGCGACAGTTCCCACTCTGCTGTTTCGTAGACGCCATTAAAGAGAGAAGAAGAGCTCTGTGTGCATTAAATAAAGGCAACCAGGATTCACTGCTGTTCATTAGAATCAGCAGCGAAGGATTTGGTTTTAATGTATCATCTCTCAGTAAACAAAAGAGGTTTACATTGAATTTTTTTAACTTTTACTCATTTTTAGAGCAACCAAAAGCAGCACAAGTTGTCATTTTGACTGAAAAAGCTGCTTAATGAACCTAAATGCTTCACCTCATAGAACTCAATGGACAAAAAGAGGCGAACACGTCACCAATGACGTCATTTCAACATGGCGGCGCACAGGGTACAGTAGGCCCAGTTTTTAAAAGTTAATAAAATGAATATGGTGCAAAATAATTTTGCGTTTTGTTAGGGATATACCATCTAATAAGTACATTTCAGAGGTTTTAGGCCACATTTGTAAAAACAGTGGAGGATCCCTTTAATATTTTGCATTTATCATTTTTTTATATCTGCCATTAGCTGCTAGCTAGTGACTAATGGCAACATTAGTGATTTAATCATTGGTGAGATTTGTAATGATTTATATTAAAATTAATAATACAATTAATCAAATCAACTATTATTATTACTATTAATAATAATAATAATCATAATAATAAACATGAAAGCTTGTGTCAAAGCCATGATCAGCGTACAGTAGCTGTCACTTTGTGCTAATGTGAAATCACAGCAGTGTTAAACATCGGCCTGCTCCTTGTAATAAACTAATAGTGTGGTTAATGAGTAGCTGTGGCAACCTTTGGTCTCCGTGGGATTTCTCAAGCAAGTGCAGGTATTTGGGTGTTACTCCTTCATCCTCAGAGGAAGGAATGAACGTAGGACTGAAATCTGCTCATGGACGCAGATCATGGACTGAAAAAAACTGGTCTGTGTTAATCACAGATTAGTGCGTTGGGTCACATGGAGATGACCATGGTCCAGGTCAAGTCTTCCAGAGGTCAGTGTTAACATTATTACAGCTATTCCAGAGATACAGTAGGTGTGTGAGGGAATTATGAGCTAATATGAATAGTTGGTAATGTTGACAAGGAGAAGTGTTTCAAAGAACTGATAGATTGTCTGATCTGAGCATGAGGGGATGGTGGCGTAATGGTTCAGGAAGCAAGGTTGGTAAAATCAGAGGGTCGCTGGTTCAAATTCAACCTGGACCATCACTGTGTTGTGCGCCGTCTTGGTTAAACGCGTATGCTCAATGAAATATAGGAGGGAACAACAGTTTTTAGAAGCATTTTGTGTGTTTTTGCTGTTGTGTTGGCGTGATTATGTGCATTTTTGTTGGCATTTCGTCATTTCAAGCATTTTAGTTGTCTAGTTGTGTCTTTTTTAATTTTGTGTCTTTTTGTGCATTACTGTTGTCATTTTGTTATTTTTCTTACATTCTGTGTTTTTTGTTGTCATTTTTTGTATTTTTGTTAGTCATCTTTTGTATTTTTGCCATTTTGTCGGTTTTTGTTGTCTTTTATTATTTTTTTGTATGCCTTTTGTGTGATACTGTTGTTGTTGTTGTTGTTTTGGAACCATTCTGTGTATTTTCCTCCCAATATCAACATTTTTCTGTATTATCTGTATGTTCTTTGGAGTCATTGACTTTGTTCACACTGCAGGCGAATGCGAATCAAATCCGATCTTTTTGCCCATATGCGACCTGTATCCTTACTGTTAAAGACAGTCTTGAACGGCACAATTCCGATTTTTTTTCAAATCCGACCCAGGTCACTTTTATATTTCCGATACGTATCTGATTTTTTGCAATGCGACCACAGTCTGGACGGCCAAAGTGCTTTCTATCTGACTCCTACGTCATCGCCATCCTAACGCTCTGCTGTATAGATGTAGCAGCCATCACACTGAAACGAATAGAGTGATGAACCTGGATCTCTTCTTAATGTTATGCAGCGCTGACTTCTGTTGGAACAAAAACTTCTCAGCACGACACAGTGCTACACTGGACGCTGCCATATTTACTTCTGTAGACACCGTACGTGCCTGCAGGGTCATGGGTCACTACGCATGTGGGTCACTTCAGGATCATATTTCGTTCATACTCCAAACTGATTGAAGACGCATTTAATATGTAATATGAATGATCACACACCAAAAAAATCAGATTATTATTTATAAGACCTGCAGTGTGAATGTAGCCAGTCAACTGCTTACATCTCATCCTTGCTTTTATGCTTTCAGAGGCTCAAATTGAGAAATACAAGCCTTTTCTTAAAATGAAGTGTGTCTGTTTGCACATGAGTGTGTCTGAATGTTCTTTAGGCGTCAGCTTGTTGGGTAAGGTGTTATATAGAACTATAAAAGACAACGTGGATCAGTGTGAAGCCTGTTGTTAATCATTTATGGATTTATAGAGTAGTTTGTGTGTATTGCACTTGTTTTCTATCCGATCATGATCTCAGAAGACAATGAGAGGACATTTGAGTATAAACCTCACTGATTTCACTTGGCTCTTTTAACTATTTGTAAAGTTTGGCTCTGATGTTTATTTTAGGGACTGGCCTGGAATGGCAAATATCTGAAAACTAATGAATGAATCTGCTATTTGGAGAACATTTTGGCTAGACACGATGAAGGGATTATTCTGAGCTCTGAGTTGATTCTTTTCACAGGCATTTTGTTTGGTTTGAGATTCAACATTGAGTGTTACAGTCTGTGTGTGCTTGTCTCTGTGTGTAAATGCTGTGATGGACCTTTGAGCTGGCCCAGGTTTAGCCCGCCATGCTCCTGGTCAGCGGGAACAGGCTTTAATCTCCCTCTGAACCTGTAGGGATAGCGTTCTACTCAAGACTTTCACAGAGACCAAGACAAAACCAAGACTTTTGGGAGTAGAGACCAAATCCATACCAAGACCGAGACAAGCTGAGACTGAATAAAAATCAATCAATCAATCAATCAATAGCATTCTTTATTTAATATTAGTTTTCTTTTAAAAATGCTTAACTGAATAACAAAGTCTCTGTAACTCTTTCAAAGCATAATATTCAAAAATCTCAAATCTTGACTAATTTGTTCTCCCAAATTCTTGCTAAGAATAAATTCTTGTATGTATTTAAAAACCACTAAGTCCAGAATTATCTTAAATATCTGTAAATCAGATTATTTTTCAGGTGATGAATGAGGCCTAAAGTAAGAGTTCAGTGGGATTTCTGAATAGAAATAAGATGCACCGATGTCCCAGTTTTTGCAGGTGTGACACATCATCATTCAACTAACGCTTAAATGTTTGAAGTCACATTACAACATGGATTAATCAGGAACAGTTCCAAGTGCTTCTCCTATAGCAGATCAGTGCTGGTCTCGACCGGTCGTGATGGAAAATCCCAAGGCGAGACAAAGACCTTCAAAATGTGGTCCTTCGACCAGTGTCACAACATTTCAAGTACTACAACACTAGTTAAAGCTGCAGTATGTACGTTTCGTTTGGCATCATTTGGTCAAAATTTCATAATCACTTTTGATCATATTGTAATTCAGTGTTCTAAGAAGACACTGATCTCTGCTCCTTCTCTTGGCATTGTATTTGAGCTTTATAAAACAAGGAGTGTGACATGGTTTTTAGCCAATCAGAGATCTTTTTACTGACAGAGTGGTCCATGAGGTGTTTTGGGGTGT
This sequence comes from Gouania willdenowi, assembly GCF_900634775.1. Classification (NCBI taxonomy): domain Eukaryota; kingdom Metazoa; phylum Chordata; class Actinopteri; order Blenniiformes; family Gobiesocidae; genus Gouania; species Gouania willdenowi. Next base: position 44,774,325 of record NC_041049.1, read on the forward strand.
TGCTATTGGCTGCCAGACTAAAGTCGACGTGTGTTCACGTACTCTGTAGTAAAGTACAATGGCAGACATTCCAGCAGGAGAAGTCCCCATTGCAAAAAGGAAGACCGACGTGGTAAAGCTAAAGTCTAAACTCCCAAACATTCTCGAGCAGAACATACTCCACTGAGTTCCGTGCAGACTCAAAGCCGACCAGTACACCACTGTGATAACAGACAAAATAAATTGCGTGTAAACCTAAGAGAAGCATATCCAAGGCGAGAGTGGGGCTGCTTTGTGGAGTGGGAGGGACTTAGGGCAGCAGCTGCCAGCCACTGCTTTTGAGAACAATAACTACAGAATTATACATCATAACAGACTCTAAAACATCAGAAAACTCTCCAATAACACAAGATCAAGTTCCACTCCCTACGTGTGTCAATTCACTATGCACCACAAAGTGGCATGTGAATTATTTAATGCAATTTGGAGAAGTTGGGAGTTGGTGAAAGTTGAAGATGATTCTTCGAAGACATGTCTGGGAGGGTTGTCGGCTCGTGAGGGAAGATGATGAGGTACGAGAGGGAGGAAGCTCCAGAGAGTAGCGGAGGGAGACTCAGAGTGGGGGTTCCGTCTCAGGCATTCTCTGTCTCAGCTGCACTTCAGCCCCCCTGTACCCGGATTCTAAGGAGACAAGAGCGGGAAAAGGGGAGCAGGAAGAAAAGGAGGGAGGTTGGGTTGAAGTGTTTGATCTCAACAGAGCTGGGGAGGATGATGAGTCAGGTGATTGAAGTTGTGGTTTTAGGCGTGGTTCTGCTCCCGAACTTAATTTAATACATTAACGTCATTATTTGCTGTTGAGTAAGAAGTTGCTAAGAGTTCCACAGTGGTGTGCGTTCACGAGGATGCCGATAAATTCAAAACAGGGAGGTCTCACGATTTTACATACTGCAGCTTTAAGGGTGAGCAGCTATAGCAGAAGGATGGATGAAGACAACGCGAAAAATTGCAAAGTGACTTTCTCTTTGAAAGGAGAGTCACAAATGATTCAACTCATCATACGAGTTGTTACGTTGGTTTTGGCTGAATGAGTGAAGCTTTCATGTTGGTTATGTTTGTTGTGAAAGATGAAGTATGACAGAATCTTTAACCCTCCCTGTGTGTCTTCATAGATATCCTGGCAGATCAAGGCAGTCCTCTCCTGCAGGATCCAGACATGCTGCCCTTCAACACGTATCCCAGCATGCCCTACTCCTCCATGGAGCACAGCATGCCCTCCACTCCATACTATTCCACTCCCAGCTACTACTCCCAGTACAACGGAGATGAGTGGTACTCACAAACAGGGATTTATGAACTGAGGAAAGGGCAGCTGGACGGTGGATATGACGCAGAGATTAAGGAGGCGTCCTCCCTCCTTCCAGCTGTGTGCAAAAGGAGCCGACATCTGGCGCAAGCTGGGAGGGTCAAAGGGGAGGAGCTGTGTCTGGTGTGTGGGGACAAGGCCTCTGGATACCACTACAATGCTCTCACCTGTGAGGGATGCAAAGGTCAGAGAACTCCATCCATCCATCATCCATCCTCTATTCATCCATCCATCCAATGATACAATACCAATATTGCAGCCTTGAGTATTGGCCGATACCAATATCGATCCGACATGATATCAGCACGAATCATACATACTTTTATGACTTATTTTGTAGTGTGGAATGTTAGAAAAGAGTTGATCAAGTGATGTTGCTCAAACAGAGAACAATAGTCAGCAACAGTAGGTATTAAAAAACTGACCCATTTATTATTAACCAATTGGTTACATACATTTTAACCTTTAACATAATATCTACAGTATTCTACAATTGAATAAATATAATATAATATATATTGGAGATTATAGATGCAGTCCCGAAAAATCCGATGTTCATTTTCTGGCTGATATAGAATCAATATCCGATATCAATATCGGATTGGGACACCCCTACTGTACTGTATCATACTGTAGATATCTAATTCAGTTTGACAGTTGAAAATGTTCTTCCGTAATGTCATGTAAGTAATTAACTTTACAGACAAAAGTCAAAGTCTGGCTTCAGTCGCCCTAGGTCTGAGTGGATATTCCTGCCTTATCTGAACCAGACCACGTTTGTTGTACAGTTGAAAGTACATTTTCATGCAGGTGGTGTGTCACACTAAACCTAGGAGCTGAGAGAGCTGATTGGTGTTTTCCACAAAAGAAAAACCTGCCATTGTCCTTTTTTGATACTTTATGGACTAACATTATTGATTATGTTATGGTTCTGAATGAGAAACAGGCTGCATTTATCAGAGCAGGGGCCATAAAAATGTGATTGTCTGATCCGAGGGTCATGCTCTCTTTTTGTGTATTTCTGTTGTGTTGAAGTCATTTAGCATATATTTATTATCATTTTGTGTTTTTAGGTTCAATTTTGTGTATTTTGCTGTCTTTTTTGTATTTTGCTGACCCTCTGTGTATTTCTTTATGCATTTTGCAGGCTTTTGGGATTCATTTTGTATATTTGACTCTCATTTTGTGTATTTTTGCTGTTGTTTCTTCTGTCATTTAGTGCATCTAGTTTGGGGGCCGTACAATATTAGACAGAGGGACGCATGTGGCCCCTGGGCCACCAGTTGCCCATGTCTGTGTATTTTTCATCCACAGAGAGGCTGCTGTAACTGATTCCCGAACAAGACCCACAGTAGCTGTTAGTATTGATAATAAGTCAGAATTAGAGATTTCCTTGAGCACTTTGTCTGTGGAGCAGTAGACTTAGTCAGCTTTTCTTTGAAGCTTACAGAGTGGTGGATAAAGTACAATTCCTGCCAACGTCAGGGTGAATGGATATGAGTGTAATTCCACACGGTGAGGTTGGACAATGCGAGGAGCGCTGAGGATGACCTGTGTTGCTGTTGGAATGAGAATAGACTCGTTCTTCCTGCATCAGTTGCCAGATTGGGTTCCGTCTCAGCTTACTGCTGCACAAAGGCAGCAGCTACCTGAGCTCAGCTGCATGTTGCTGCGTTTAGTGACGTCACACCGTCTTCAGCGTGTGTGTGTGTGTGTGTGTGTGTGAGAGAGAGAGAGAGAGGTAAAGATAGGTAGAGTTGGGCGGCTTATGCTTGCACCTTCCTACAGCTGTATGCTACCAGTGTAGGTTTTTCCACCTCGGGGTCGTGACCCCATGTGGAGTCGCCTGTAAGTAAGATGGGGTTGCCTGAAAAGTCTAGTAATAATAAAATAATAATTTAAAAAAAAAACGTATTCAAATCTAATTTATTTATTTTTTTGAATTATTATTTTTTTTCCAAAATAAAACACCACACACACTCTCCAACAACTGTATTCAAAACTATCACTTTCTCCAATATAAATCTAACTCAAACAAAATGCAGTATAAAAACATCTGAGCTAGTGCATATTGTCACTTTCTGAACTAGTTCGGGCTACATTGTATTTGTATTTATAACACAGTATAACAAAACTGTTGAAAAACTCATTTTAGAGAGAAAAAAAGTATCTGGGGTCACCAGAAATTTGTATAATAAAAGATGGGGTAATGTGAAAAAAAAAAGTTAAGACCCACTGTACTAGTGAGTTTTCATCATTTCTAATACAACACTTTAGCAAATGTGGAATCTCAAAGCATTATGTAGTTAAAGTAGAGTAAAGTAGTAATAATGAATTATTGAAATGTATGGTATGGTGTTTTTAATTGACGTCTACAGTGCCAGTTGGAGGTATGTATTCATAAAGTGGGAGGAGCTTAAGTACAGTTGTCAATTATGGCCAAATGAGTATGTGTTTGAAGGTTGGATGTACAAAGAGGTGTACATACTCTGTACTCTGTAGTGTTATAAAGGAGTTTATTTGCAGGTGCAAAGTAAAACAGCGTGTGCAATTTCCCTGGTTTAATTCTATGGGACATGGACATGATAAATGTGTTTGTTTTTTTACTCATTTTTATATACATTTTTTTTCCATGTATTTTTCTGTATTGTATGTTTTTTGGAGTCATTATGTGTATTTTTGTAACTTTCTGTTGTCTTTTTGTGCATTTTTTTTGTAAAATTATTGTTTTTTGTTGCCATTGTAGTGTGATTCTGGAGTCATTTTGTGTATTTTTGTATAAATATTTAGTTTTGTGTATTCTGAGTCATTTTCATATTTTTGTTGTTGTTTGGTGTATTTTTCTGTAATGTCTGTTTTTTTTGAGTCATTTTGTGCGTTTTTGGAGCCTTTTTGTATATTTTTGTGCATTTCTATTGTCGTTTAGTGTACTTTTTGAATAAATATTGTTTAGTTTTTTGTTTAATTTGACTCATTTAGTATATTTTATTATGAATACCTTATGTGTGGTGAGGGCGTGTTTTGAGACACGTGTGCGTGTTTGTGAGACTCGGACTCTCTCCATCTCCTCCGTGGGTTCTCTCACACACGCAACAGCCGCACACATGCACAGACTCCGTCACAGGTTTTTGAAATGCGTGAGAAACAGCGCATTAGTGCGCAATTACACAGTTATCTACCTATAAAAGCAAGGGAGGTCTGTGTGTGTGTGTGTGTGTGTGGAACAAATATATCCCCGACGCAGTGCCAGTTCGACCTGAAACTCGGTCGACGGGTTCCAAATACCCCGAGTGTGTGTATCTGTTATTTTGGAGTAATTTGGTCATTTCAAAATATTTATTTTAATTTTATTTCACTTCTGGACGGCCTCGAAATGAAACCCATTCAACTTTTGACCTCAGAATGTGAGGGGGCGCTAGCGCACCATCTATATCTATTTCACTGCACAGCTCATTTCCGGTGCGTGAACGAGCTCCCGTGGACTTCTTTTTTCTCTTTTGAGGAAAAATACTTTATTTGGTGATGACATTTAGAAACGTTTATTTTCATGCTAGTTTGACCGTACGCTATTTAGACCGGACAGACCTCACCCGGAAGTTATTGACGGCAATGGCTGCTGTGTTGAAAGCTGCACATTTCTCAGCGTGTGAGAGAGAACCAACGGAGGAGATTAGTGTCTAAGGTAGAGAGTCTCACACACACACACACACACACACACACACACACACACACCGATCAGCTCCATCATCGATCACCGTCTATGTGTCTACTTGTACCACCATTTAGTCCGGTTACACTCTGTGTCACGACACCCGTCCATTGGCTGGTAGTGACTGTAGTGTTGAGTCAGATCAGTAAACGGTGCTACATAGTGAAGCCCGCCTGATGATTACTACTGAAAATAGATACGTTTAGTGAAAGTTAGGGAGGCACACGCACACTAAACAACAACAAAAAATATGAAGATGACTCAAAATACACAAAACTAAATATTTATACAAAAATTGCACAAAAGACAACACAGAAAAATACACCAAATGACAACAAAAACATGAAAATGACTCAAAATACACTAAACTAAATACTTGTAATCCCACATGAATGCATACTTCTGACGGGCACTGTACATTACAGAAAAAAACACCAAACGAAAAAAATAAATAAAAATGAGTTAAAAAAAAAACACATTGTCATGCGCATGTCTCACAGAATTAAACCAGGGAAATTGCACATGCTATTTTACTTTGCACCTGCAAATATACCCCTTTATAATGCTACAGAGTATGTTGTTATTATGCCCATAATTGACAACTCTTCTTAAGCTCCCACTATATGAATACATACTTTCGACGGGCACTGTACTCGACTTCAAAAAAACATACATTTACAGAAAAATACAACAAAAATATGAAAATGGCTCAAAATACACAAAACTAAATATTTATACAAAAAATACACAAAATGACTCCTGAATCACACTACAATAGCAACAAAAACAATAATTATACAAAAATACACATGACTCCAAAATAAATACATTACAAATAAAACCAAATTAAAAAAACAGCAAACATTTATGCACAAAAAGACAACAGAAAGATACACAAATACACAAGACTCCAAAAAACATACGTTACAGAAAAATACACCCAACAAAAAAATATAAAAGTCATGAAGTCATGCACATGTCCCATAGAATTAAACCAGGAAAATTGCACCCACATTTTGCACCCGCCAATAAACCCCTTATGCTCCCACATGAATACAAACTTCCGACGAGCACTGTACTAGTGGTTTAAACAATGGGAAACTTGTCGGCAAAAGACTCATCAGTGGCTCACGGTTTCAATGACTTATCCAGAGAGCTCCCGTTTTTGAGACTCTGACGATAGCATGGCATAATGATGGAGGAGGAAGTGGACACCATGACCCGCGATTTAAAGGAGGTTTGGGATCACGGGCATAATTTTAAATAACCATGAAATATTAACTGAAATAACTTTTTGCAGTGCAAAAAAGTTTCTTTTTTAAACCCAAACAAACTGCGACACAGTGACGTCATGAACCCGGTGACCCGGAACCGGAAGTTGAAGCTCAATACCGAGAGGGAGCCGTAATCTTAAAATTAAAATGAACATTTTGCAACACCAAATTACTTCAAAATAACAGATGCACACACTTGTGTTATTTGGAAGCCATTGACAAAGTTTCAGGTCGAACAGACACCGCGCCGGGGAGATATTTGCTCCACAAACACACACACACACATGCACACAGAACTTTCTTGCTTTTATAGATAGATGGTTAATGTATTAACAGTAAACAAAATATATGCACATTTACCAGTATTTTAAAAACAAAACATTTTTGGCACGATTTTATACCTTAAATTACAATCCATTGGGAGCAGCCATGTTGGACAGGATAGAGTTTCTTCATTGATATCAGGATTCACATTTTGGATTGGATTTCCTATTTTTCAGTTATTTTTTTAGCATGCCAGATCTTAATTGTTTAAATTCTTTTTTAAAACTGTATTTTTCTTTTACAATTAACATAAGTATTTACAAAGAAAAGTGTTGTTTTTAGGCTGGAATATCCTTTAGACATAATGACGTATGCTTTACAAGATAAACATTTAATGTTATTTGTTTATTGTGTTTTAGCTTTTTATTCTATTTTCTCCACAAAATATAAAAGTTTCTTTAAATAATACAGAAATGCTAAAGTTGATTTTGTGTTATGAAGGTGTAATATCTAAACATTGTAGCAAATGTAATAAAATCTTCACACATTGTTAACCTTATTATTTATTTTATTTCATTTTATTCTTTCCTGTAGGTTTTTTCAGACGAAGCATAACAAAGAATGCTGTGTACAAGTGTAAGAGTGGCGGTAACTGTGAGATGGACATGTACATGCGCAGAAAATGTCAGGAGTGCCGGCTCAGGAAGTGCAAAGAGATGGGAATGCTGGCTGAGTGTGAGTATCCCAGTTCTCATTGGACTTTGTGACAAGAAGCTGTGGGTCACTCATCAATGTGTGTGTGTATCTGTTGTATTCTACCAGAGGATTAAATGTCATTATATCATAAAATACAATAGAGATATCTTAGATTACTGTGACAGGAATAAATGCAACATGGAGGTCATGAGGCCATTGGTAATTAATGAAAAATTAATGTACATTACAGATAGACATCCTATATCATGGTGGACATGGTTGTCTGAACTGAGGGTCACATTATCAACATTCATTTATTTTCATTTCATTTAGAATGATGACCTGAGCATTAACACAGGAACAAGTGTTCTGTCTGTATTTTTGTTCTTTTTTCTGTGTGTTTTTGGAGTTGTTTTGTGTATTTTTCTTTTGTTTTGTGTTTTTTTTTTTGTCGTTTGGTTGTTAATTCTGTTATTTTTGGTCATTTTTGGGGGTGTTTTTCTGTAGTTTTGTATGATTTTGAAGTAACATTGTGTATTTTATATTTTAAGTAATTTTGTATATTTTTGTTTTCCCTTTGTTTGTTTTTTCTGTATTTTGGAGTATTTTGTATGTTGTTTTGTTATTTTTGTGTTTTGTTGTTATATTATGTGTTTGAGGAGTAATCTTTTATACTTCATCTTGTTTTTGGTTTTTTTGTGTTTTTGGAGTCGTGTTGTGTTTTCGTTGTCTTTTAGTACATTTTTCTGATATTTTGGTTGTCATTTTGTGTATTTTTTAATGCTTCTGTGTGTTTTTGTATATTTTTGCAGTATTTATTTTAGGTACTTGGGTTATGGTTTTGTTTGTTTTGTTATTTCTGTTTTGTCATACTCATTTTGTGTGTTATGGGAGTCATTTATTGTATTTTCCTGTGTGTATTTTTTTTCAGGGTTTTTCTATATATTTTATTGTATTTTGTGTATTTGATGTGTTTTTTTGTTTTTGTATATTTGGGTTCTCGTTTTGTATATTGCTCTTTTATATTTGGGTTTTCGTAACCATTTTGTGTGTTTCGGGAGTACTTTTTGCGTATTTTGGATGTTTTTTGTGTGTTTTTGTGCCTGAAGTGCACCAACACTGTGTGGATTTGAAGGCTGTTTTTCTTCAGCTGACTCTATGATAGTATTATAGCAGACTAAATATGAGCACTGTCTAGCCCTGACACTGGAGGACTGTCAGTCTGATAAAAGCTGTCAGCCTGAATAAGAGGGAGCGCTCCTGTTGCTCATAAATAGTGCAGGGACGTTGTGATGAATATTGCAGTGTGGAAGGTTTTTCCAGCTTGATCTGCTCCTGCAACAACTATGGTCACAAAGATTGATTGGGATTCCACAGTGTAAAGCACACATGGGCAACTGCTGGTTTGGGGGCCACACGCGGCTCTCGGTCTAATGTTGTGCAACCCCCAAAAGTAAAAGCATAGAATAACACAGAAAATTATAGAAAAATACACAAGATGGCTACGAAAATAACAGAAAATGAGATAATACGCAAAATGACACCAAACACAAAAATAATTGACTAACCCTAAACCAAGAACACACAAGCAACAAGGAAATCACACGAAATGACACCAAAAGTACAAAAAGTGAGAGAAGAATACACAGAACAAAACACAAAACAACAACATAAATTACTCCCAAAAGTCAATATGTTACCAAAAATCCACAAAATGAGAGAATACAAAAAATGACAGTGAAAACAAACAAAAACAAAGCAACAACAAAGATATATAAAATGAAAAATAGAAATAATGTTCTGATTGGTTAGATTCTAAATGCTGATATAAATGGTTGATATTGTAAGCGTGAAGCTTAAACAAAATCCCTCTAAAGAAATAAAGCTGTGGTAATAATGGTAGTGCTTTATTTTGAAAAAAAAAAAAGAGATTTTTACGTCTGTAACTTTTTGGATTTGGAATTTGTTTGAAAAGTCTCATATGCACATGCATTGTTTATATAACAGCGTCTATCAGCAAGTATGTGTATTTCCATTTGTGGGGTGGTTTTGTGGAGAGATCTTGATGAAACAATTAAACTATGAATATAATTCAGTTTTTAAAAAATATACAAAGACATCTTTGAAAAGTACAGACATTAAGAAGGAGAATGTAAATCTCACAGATGTTGATGGCGAACGTTCATTTTGTTCGTTTTGTTTGTATTTATTTGTACGTAGTGTCTAGAGTTCCGGACCCCAGACAAACCAGACTATACTTCCGGCACTTCCTGTGCGCATGTGGGTTTGAATCCCACTTCTGATATATATCTTTATTCATTTCAACATATTTAACATGGCAAAGGGGTTAGGGGTGAGGGTTAGGTCTAAAATAAAACTGACAGAACTATAGCTAGAAGGGGGAGGGTCCGGCAGTGACGGTACTACCGGCATTCGGCTTACTGCGCATGCGCACAGGAAGTGCCGTAAGTATAGTCCAGTTTATCTGGGGTTCGGGTCCGAAACTATAGCAACAGCCTTGTTTGTATTGCCCATTCAGTTTATTTCAGTGCATTTTACATTTGTTAACGGTGAAGAACGGGGTTAGGACCCATCCCTTGTTGAATGAATCAAATATGTATTATATTGAAATGAACTGTTTTTAGAGAATGAGAGATTTTTGTTGAGATTTGTTTATTCCTTTTCATTTTCATCTCTTTTTTTATTTGTTCAAATTAAATAAATAAATAAACAAATAAATCTATAGTCCGTGTGGAATGCCATCTGATTAAAGTGAAGTCTTGTTTGCTGTGAAAGGCCTGCTGACAGAGATCCAGTGTAAATCCAAAAGGCTGAGGAAGAACACCAAGTTGCCCCCGGGACGGTTGACTGGAAAGGAGGTGGAGGGGGCAGATAGCGCCGACAACAAACAGGTCACCTCAACCACTAAACCATCAAAGGTAAACACGTTCTCTCACACTGTGTCAAACATCAACCAGTGCCTTCCCACAATGCCGTGCTGTCCTCTGTCCAGGAAAAGATAGAAATCAGCAAAGAGCAGAAGGCGCTCACTAAGCTCATCGTCGAGGCTTACAACCAACATCAGATTCCTCAGGATGTGGCCAAGAAACTGGTATTTAACCCCAAACATATCAGGAAATATCATCAAATGGTTCAACAAAACAGAGGTGTAAAGATCACAGATAAATCCTGCTCAAGTAGAAGTACTGTTACTTGATTGAAATTGTACTCAAGTACAAGTGAGTCATACATAAAATACTCAAGTACAAGTAAAAAGTAGGTCAATTAAATAGTACTCAAAGTAAAAGTTACTAGTTACTTTCACCCCCATGTTTATTTTTGGTAATAAATCTTGCCACGGTTCCTTTGCACACAGTAAACATCTCATGTATAAAAATGTACAATTCTTTTTTTTTTTCAATAAAATAACACAAATTAATTCAATTAAAAACAAAAAAGATTATCACGCTCTAAGTGTAGCAACATTTATGAACTCTAAAACTGAGAAAATAACCAGCATTCAATGCTGTTTTGGCACCGTGCATTACGTTTAATCTGATTGTTCGGCTATGATGTGATGCATTTGATTGTTGTCTGGTCATTTCATTTCAACACATTTTAAAACAAAAAATAATAATAATGCATTGGATATATATATAGATATATATATATATATATATATATATATAGATATATATATTTCTAAGATCTGAAATAAACCAAGTGCGTCCTTAAATCCTTTGGTGACGCTCTTTTTCATCTGCTGTGAGGAATTCACTAACATTGCGGCACTAATAGCTCCACGTGTGGTGGAGACCGCCTTATTTAAATGAACATTTTGTTCGTTCAATGTGGAGAGGTGAGCGCACAGAAGCACAAAATTACATTTGAAGAATCTCAATTGGAGGCGCGTGGACTTCTCTGTCTGCTGCACAAACATTCAGTAATGTAGAAAACAAAGTAAACAAATGAAAACGTTTGTTTAAAAAATAAATTTAATTTAATGTGGGTGCTCCATCAGGCCCTGTAACTTTGCTCTTATCAGTCCATGGAAAACAGGCAGATTTGGACAGAAACCGTCCTATTGATCTGTTGATGTCATTCATCTGAGTTAATGCAGCAACTAAGTCTGTCAATCAGTCGATCAGCACCATTTGAAGATGATCTACTGACCATCATCCAGCAGGTCTGAGCTCCAGAGCAGCGCTCTGTCACGCACACTTTCATTTGTGAACATTGTGCCATCACTGCGTAAATAGCGCAGCTGATCAGCTGATTCTGGTCTGACGCTCCTGACATCAACGAGACACGAGAGTTTAACGATCAAAACATGGAGATGAAGACATAGGAGCTCACTGGTGCTGTGCGTCCAGAGGACATCCATGGAGCCCCCCGCAAAGCATCCTCTACATCGCAGCCACATTGGACCACACGTGCCACCTTGGGTGTCCAGCTTTTTCTCTCCCTCACACACGCTTTACTCTGCATTTTCTTATAGAGTGGCTGTTAATATTGACTATTGTTTTATTCATTTATTATTATCCTATACTAGAAAGTTTACCTGGAGCATTTTTTTCCATCTCCGCTGTGTTTTGTGTCAACATTCAGTACAGATATGATCTCTGTGTGTGAGTTTGCACCTGCCTGTGGGTCGTACTATTTTCGGGGCATAAAACAGTCATCGCAAACAGTTCCTGGTTTGATGAATTGCATTGCGCCCATTTTTTTGCTCCCCTTGTAAGCTCCGCCTATTTTACATATTTGTCAGAGGGAAACGCGCTTAATGGACTGACGTGCTGAAGACGCGCAGTCCTGATTCCCTGGGGTTTGTACCCCTTATTAGCACGTGGAGTGATGTTTGCACACGTTTTAATACCCCTAAACCTTTAGTGAATCTGCCCCTTAATGGTGGTAAGCTACTAATGTAGCCACAGCTGCCCTGTGTTAGTAACGGTTGAGTGTAGAAATGTACCAAATTACTTTACTTCTTTTAAAACATACTTAAGTACAAGTAAAATTACTGATTTAGAAATGTACCCATAAAAGTAACTCAATTGCAGTAACATGAATACTTGTAATCAGTTACTTTCCCCTCTGCAACAAAGTAACACATGTAGATTTGTGTGTGTGCAGCTCCAGGAGCAGTACAGCGCTGAGGAGAACTTCCTCCTCCTCACTGAAATGGCAACAAACCAAGTGCAGGTCATAGTGGAGTTTACAAAGAACATCCCAGGTTAGAGTGCATGGCTTTAAGTGACTAGAGCTGAGTAGTGTTGGTTGGTGGTTGTCAGATGGTCTTATTGTGTTATTGTGTCTGTGGCAGGTTTTCTGTCTCTGGACCATGAAGATCAAATCGCTCTGCTGAAGGGCTCAGCAGTGGAGGCCATGTTTCTGCGCTCGGCTCAGGTCTTCAGTAAGAAGATGCCCAACCAGCACAGCGGAGTGTTAGAGGAAAGGATACGGAAGAGTGGTGAGTCTGAAAAGAAAAGTAGACTCACATTAAATTATATAGAAATAACAATCCTGCACTCGTCATTTTGTTTCTTTATTTTTGTTATTTATAGACTTTTCTCTTTCTTTTGTTGTTGTCTTGTGTTTTTTGTTGTCATTTTTTCATATTTTTCAGTTTCAGTCACAAGTTTGTCCATTTTTTTATTTCATTTTGAATTTTTGTGTGTGTTTGGAGTAATTTGGTGTATTTTTGTTGTCACTGTGTATTTTTGTTTTTGTTGTGCATATCTTTGTTGTAATTTCTAACATTTTTTGTTATCATTTTGTGTGTGTTTGGACTCTTTTGTGCATTTTTGTCATTCAGTAATTTTTCTCTTTTTTGTGAATATTTGTAATTGTCTTGTGTGTTTTTGTTGTCCTTTTGTCAATTTTCTGTAATTTCGTGTGTTTTTAGAGTTATTTTGTGTGTTCACTTTGGGGGCCGCATGTGGCCCCCGGGTTGCCAGTTGCCCATGTCTGATCTAGGTAATCCTAATATATAACGTCTGCTGTACCAGTTGCATCCACTGACTGTGTTCAGGTCGCTTTAAATGTTTGATTAGACTCCTGTGCGTAATGCAGGGTGATGTGTGCTGACCTGTTGATCTCTTGCTGGGTGTCGGTTACACACACACACACACACACACACACACACACACCGGATACAGTTTCATTCCCCTAACGTGTGTGTGTGTGTGTGTGTGTGTGTGTGTGTGTGTGTGTGTGTGTGTGTGTGTGTGTGTGTGTGTGTGTGTGTGTGTGTGTGTGTGTGTGTGTGTGTGTGTGTGTGTGTGAATCCCGGCACCTCAGCGCTTCGGTTACATTTAGCATAGTTTATTAAAGAACATAAGTTCTATCAAGTATCATTATATTCACACTAATATCTTCATAGCAGATATAAGCAACTGGTGGCCCGGAGACACCATATGGCCATTGGTCTCATCTTTTGCGGCCCCCAGAGTAAACATACTAAATGACTCCCAAAACATCCAAAATGTACAGAAAAAGACAACAAACTGACACAAAAATGGCTAAAAAAAAAACAAAAACTGACTCCAGAAACACAGAGAATGACAGAAAAATACACAAAAGGACAACAAAGAAGGGAAAAATTACCACAAGAACACACAAAATGACAAAAAAATACACAAGTGTACAGAAAAATATATAAAAGGACAACAAACATAATCACAAAATCACAAAACAACAGCAAAAATACACAAAATGACTCCAAATTTTGAGTGTTGAGACGTAGCTGACTATTTTCAAGGATTATGTCACAAACTTTCTTGCAATTTAATGTTCTGTACAAATATAATGCCTATGATATCCTTTTACCAATAGGTGGCGCTATGACTATGAATGGCGGTTTGGTTAAACCATAACTGGAGGTGCTTGATTTGTTTCTGTGTGGTTATAAAACAAATGTAAATCTTTAGACAATAATGTTACATTGTGTTGTCTTTGGGGAATGTGTGTTTGTGGTAGAAATAAACAAGAGTACTTACCCAGATCAGGGAAATCCTCAGTGTACTGAAGTAATAATTCTTCAGTACACTGTAGAATTCTGACATCATCACTGCTAGAGAGTGATGCTGTGAGAATTTTGCAGAAGTTCCTCAGTGATGATGTCATCAGTCCAAGCTAGGAGCCAATACAATTTTCAGGGGGGCACTATTGAGTCATTTTGCCATTCACATGAGCAATTCCTACAAAATGTCAAATTTTTCGCCAGTCCTAATATGCGTACAAATTTTTATGAGTTTTAGACCCTTTTGAGTTTTGGCCCTGCAATAATTTTGCTGTAAATAAAGTAATAATAAAAATGAGGTGCATTACAATAGGGTCCTGCGCACTGTTGTGCTCGGGCCCTAATTACTGAAAAACATAGAAATAATGAATCCAAAACAAGAGCAAAAATACACAAAATGACTCCAAAAACATAATTACAGAAAAATACACAAAAGGACAACAAAAATGACCATTCCATTAACCAAAATCAGCAAAAATGACTCAAAACACAGACAAATCCACAAAAGGGCAAATAAAAACACACTAGATAACACGCAAACCTGTTATTATTTTCTTGATGTAATTTTTCAATGCTCAGATTCTTCATTAAATGCTGACATGTTGATATTGTGGCCCTCAGATCAATCACATTTTTGTGGCCCTGCTGAGATAGTTTACTGAGAGGTTTGGAGTGTGTTTATATGCAGGGTGTCATCAGTGTGAACAGTATGGATGGACAGGCAGTACATCAGTGACAGTCAGGAGTGTTTGTTGAGGATGTGAGATATTCACTAAAGGCCAGTAAAGGAGAAGAGGGGCTCAGAGCTGTCTGAGGGGTCCATTGTCTCTTATCACAGCATCACCACAGCTTTTGTCCTCTTCTCTCCCTCTGAGCCCTGCTGGCATTTCTGAAAGCTCCATGATTGGTCGCAGCATATGAAGGGCGTCAAAAGAGGAAACCGCTGTCACTCTGCAAAAACAAACTTCAAAATAACAGGGAAACTGCAGCGCTAAGTACTGATTTATGTATATATGCTTTTAATAATAGAATAAAAACTCACAATAGTGTGTTTTGCTGCCAGAAGAGAGAGTTTTAAAGAATGTGGTATTTATGAACGAGCAGGTAATCAAGTTATGTTGGATTATGATCAATACTTTATTGTTTGAGAGTAACTTCAATACATAAATGAACACATACTGGCTGTTTTAAAAATACATTTTGCAACAAAACAAACATCAAACTATTCATGTAGTTATGTATGTTTTTGGAGTCATTTTTTACATTTTGCTCAGTTTCTTGTTTTTCTGTTTTTTGAATCTTTTTTGTGAATTTTTGCTGTTATTTTGCATACATATGTTTGTTGTTATGTGTATTTCTGCTGTTGTTTCATGTGATTTTATGTCATTTTTCTATTTGTTTTGCGTGTTTTCTTTGTCGTTTAGTGTGGTTTTCTTTAATCATTTTGCATATTTTGTAGTTCTGTATATCTTTCTGTCATTCTTGTTTTGCATGTTGTCTGTCATTTTGTGTCTTTTTGTATTCATTTTTGTGTATTTTTGTTGTCATTTTGTGTATTTTTCATTTATTTTTGTTTTCATCTTCTGTATTTTAGAACAATGTAGCGGTATGAGTTTTTTTTGTAAACATTTCTGTATTTTTATGTAATATTGTGAGTTTCTTGAGTCATTTCGTGTGTTTTTGCTTTTTTTGTGTATCTTTGTCATTTTTTTGTTTGTTTTTGGAGTCATGTTGTGTGTTTACTTTTGGTGGTTGTTACAGTCAAACTAGCTGCAATGCACAGAATCTTTTATTTTGGATATTGTGTTTTCAAGGACTTTTATTTTATTCATTTATTCTGATAGTAAAATCATTTGTTTTATTGGTTTTTGAACTTCTTGGTTAACATTTTTTTTTTTTTATCCAATGACTTTTAACACAGTTGGTTTTATATCTTCTTTCTTTATTTTTTGCATAAGTATTGAGCACTGTCACCACTTTTTGTCATGTTACATTTCCTTTTATGTTGCGTAAAGTATGTGAAAGAGAAATCTGACTCTCTGGTGCAACTGAATTTACAGATTTACAGTTACTTTGACCTTGGCCTTGACCCGTTTCACACCTACAGTGCACAAGGAATAGTCATTAACTAGTTTAATAAATCATAAAAACAAGCAAATTTCCTCATTTAAATTTTTCCTGCAAAGTCATTTGTGTCAAAGTTGTGTCCTTGGTTCTCATTTTCACCTTTTCATTTCTTGAAACAAAAAGATGAACGACGGCTTTCTGCTGATTGAGCTCCTCAGCTCAGCTCAAAGTGCACGATGTGACGTAACACAGATATCTTTTGTTTTTCTGCTCTTCATTATGTAATTCAATTACTGTACACCCACAGATTTTCTGATTCAGTTGTTTTTTTTCTTTTTCTGTGATTATTATTTTCCATCACCTGTCAAATGTATTTATGTCACAAAGTATCACCAAATGTAAAATTTCCAGCAAGTTCATTTTGTTTTTTGAAATAATATGTTAAGGTTTCATTTATTCAGACACCTTTTTTCAGGAAATTTACTTTGATCTCGACATGTTTCGACTGCTAACTGTAACCTAACTGTTTAAATAAATGAAACCTTAACATATTATATCACCAAATGTTTCCCCAAAGACTTTAATAGTAGAAGGTAATAAATGAAAGAATTTTTTTTATCTTTCTTATCAACTAAATCCTTTCAGTTTAGGCAATTTGCTTTTTTTAAATTGTATTTTAGTTTGACAATGTTCATAGTCTATTGACCTTTTTTTATTTCTTTTTTTACTTTATTGACACATAACTAGTAAACAGGGCCGGCTTTAGGTCATTCGGTGCCCTAGGCAAGAGTGGACATTAACGTTTCTTTTTCTATATGAAGTCTATACACACTGGGGCGGATTCACTAAAGGTTTAGGGGTTTTAAAATGTGCGAAAACGTCACTCCACGCGCTAATAAGCCGTACAAACCTCAGGGAATCAGGAGTGCGCAGTTGCTGCATGTCGCAATGCGCCATCAATCCATTTAGCGCGTTCTCTCTAATGAATACAACATGTATAGTAGTATCAGCTCACAAGGGGAGTGAAAAAATGGGAGGAGGACATGCAAATAAATGGATGCAGTGGGCGTAATGCAATTCATCAAATCTGGAACGGTTTGCTATGATTGTTTTCGCACAGGAAAATAGGACGACTGACAAGCAAATGCAAACACACGCAGAGATCAGCTGCAGTAAATGTTTACACAAAACACAACGGAGATGAAAAAAAGGCTCCAGTTAATCTTTCTAGTATAAGAAAACTAGTCAAATAAAACAATGGTCAATATTAACATCCACTGAATGAGAAAATAAAGTGTGAGTAAAGTGTGTGTGAGGCAGAGAACAGCTGGATGCCTGAAGCCCGTGTGGAGTCCAGTACGTGTGTGTCTGCTGCGGTGCAGAGCCAGAGGGTCGCTGTGCGCGGACCTCCATGGATGTCGCTTTAGACGAACAGCTCCAGTGAGCTTCTGTGTCTTTCTCTCCATAGTTTGACTGTGAAACTCGTGTCGTGTTGATGTCAGGCCAGAATCAGCTGATCAGATGTGTAATTTACGCAGTGATGGAGCAATGTTCACATATGAGAATGTGCGTGACATAGCGCTGCTCAGACCTGCTGGATGATGGTAGTAGATCATCTTCAAATGGTGCAGACTGATTGACAGATTGTGTTGCTGCATTAACGTGGATCAATGGGACGGTTTCTGTCCAAATCTGCCTGTTTTTTTATGGACTGATCAGAGCAAAGTTACAGGACCTAAAAGAGCAGTCACATTAAAAAAGGAGATTTTAAAGTTTTTT
This sequence comes from Gouania willdenowi, assembly GCF_900634775.1. Lineage (NCBI taxonomy): Eukaryota > Metazoa > Chordata > Actinopteri > Blenniiformes > Gobiesocidae > Gouania > Gouania willdenowi. Next base: position 44,792,477 of record NC_041049.1, read on the forward strand.
TTAAAATTTCTTTTTAATTTTTTTTATTTGTTTATTTAGTTTTGAAAGGGTTTTTTCAGACTTCATTTTAAATATTTTTTTTTTTTTGACAATTATTGTTAGCTAAGTAGATATAGTTTATTTTTTTCCAACCATGCAAGATTATTCTGTGAAAGTACTTTTATTTAGGAATGTTTGATATTTGCATTTTGTCAATATCCGATATGCCGATATTCTCCAGCACAAATGTTCAAATTTCCAATGATAACGTATATCAATATACAGTAAACATAGAGCCCCTCCCCCAACCTAATTTTAGTTCACATGATATATATGTAAATAACAGATTATTGTGATGCCTCATGGCTTTATTTCTCAAATACACATTGAAAAATTAAATAAACTCTGATTATGGAAAAAGTGCCATATTCATTTTTAATAATAGCATGTATTTTCAGTATCGATGCAAAAACTAATACTGATGTCAACTGATATCACTTTTTTTTTTGGCTAATATCAGATCAATGACAATATTGCCCGTCTCTACCAACTAAACATTAATTACATCATTTCATGCCTATTTTTTAAGTGAATAGAAATGGAAACAAAGAAAGAATTGAAAGTTTATTTTTTGCAGGTATATCAGAGGAGTTCATCACACCAATGTTTAACTTCTACAAAAGCATCGGTGAACTTCAGATGGTGCAGGAGGAACAGGCGCTGCTCACCGCCATCACCATCCTGACTCCAGGTTAGATTCCATCATGTTCACACACAGGGTATATTAATAATGTGACTAAAGTGTGTCATCAATTCATCACTGAGGATTGAAGTGTTCCCTTTACAGAGGTGAAAGTAACAGATTAAAAGTACTCATGTTACTGTAATAGAGTTGCTTTTACGGGTACTTGTACTTTTTTGAGTACATTTCCAAATCAGTAATTAATATTAAATAATCAAAGGAATTCATTATATTTCTACACCCAACCGTTACTGAGTGATTTTTTCATGGTGTCACATTGAGCAAAATCCATATGTTTTTAGTTGTGCCATTTCTGATCAACGCCCAGCCACTTTCTTGGGTTTATAAGTTTATACATGAGATGTTTACTGTATGTAAGGCAACCGTGGCATGATTTATTACTAAAAATAAACATGGGGGGTGAAAGTAACTCATAATTTTTACTCTGAGTACTATTTCATTGAGTTACTTTTTACTTGTACTTGAGTATTTTATTCATGACTTATTTGTACTTCAGTGCAATTTCCATCAAGTAACAGTACTTCTACTTGGGTAGGATATATCAGTACTCTTTACCCTTCCAGATCGTCCCTATGTGAAGGACCAGGGGGCTGTGGAGAGGCTTCAGGAGCCGATGTTGGACGTCCTGAGGAAGCTTTGCACCCTGCAGCATCCACAGGAGCCGCAGTACTTCGCCCGCCTCCTGGGCCGCCTGACCGAGCTGAGAACACTCACCCACTACCACGCAGAGATGCTCACATCCTGGAGGATGAACGATCACAAGTTCACCCCCCTGCTCTGTGAGATCTGGGACGTGCAATGACAGAGACAATGAAGTGGGGACACTAGAACTGATAGGATGGACGTTTCAGTTTGCATCTTCTCACTGGAGGATGACCTGTCTCCCTCTGAGGCTCCAGCTCTCCATCCCTGTTTGATATTCTGACAGGGCTTCATGTTCAAAGAGGGATTTATTTTTTTTCAAAGAGTCTTTGACCAGCGTTCCTTTTAATGTGCACGTCATGTTCATCTTATTGATTTGTCCAACGAGTACAAACACTGGAACATTTGCTAAGCTGAGGTGCCGCTCGTCAGTTTAAACAACCAACATCTTTCTTAAGAGTTTTATGTTTCCCAATCATAGAACTTAAAGCTGCTAGTGACGAAAGGTTTTTATCAGATAAGAGACAGTGCAGGCCTAGATCAAAACTGAAATTGTAAAAGATTGGAATCGCCACTGTAAACACTCTCTTATTGACATTTTGTGTCTGTACTACGAAGCTGGATTTCCTCTTCTCTCTCTAACGTCCATGATTTATTTGATGTGTCCTGTACTACGACGCTGGATAACTTCTTACCGAGCTAAATCTCCATGGTAACTTAGGCTGAACACCTAGCCTGGTCGGGACCAGGTTATGAAGTGGATAAGATCTGAGCAAGTACTAAAGTCCCGTCTCCTGACCAATCAGTTCTCTTGAAAAACGACCTGCCCATTGTTAGAAGATCCTGGTTGGTGCAGATCTGACAGCTGCTGTTAGGAAAGAAAGATTATTAATAGATAAATGCAATCATTTCATTTACCGATGACATCCTTTAGGAAACATATAGATTTAAAGGGCCCATGTTACGCTAAATTGACTTTTCTGTGCTTTAAACATGATAAAAGTGCTATATGGGCTTCATACACATGCCCAAAGTGTTTTTTTCATTGATTCTCTCAATCGTTAGTTAGATGGTGATTTTCTCCTTTCTTACTGCAGGGTGAGCCCTAACACCTCGCTACAATTTGATGACGCATTCCCACTTTGATGGCAAATTTGACGTGGCACTGACCTGGAGAAGCCGAGCCTCCAGGAAGCTCTCTGCCGTAATTGACATGTAAACAGACACGCCCATGAATCTGCGCATTGAGCATGAGCTCGGCTACGGAGTGGGTGGGAGGAGGGCGGGCCGTCCTCTGGCCCTACGTCACCATGCGGGGAGGAGGAAGTCAGTGTCCTGTCTATAGACACGCCCACTTATGAATATGCATAAATTAGTTTGCGTAGAGTTGCTCAGAAAGTGACTTTTCAGAGGCTAAAACTCTGGAAAACAGGCGAGTTTGGGAAAATAAACCTCAAATATGATGTTTTTGGGGTTCTTAGAACAAATAGAGATGGGTGAAAAATATCATGATATGGGACATTTAAATCTGATGGACTGCTCTACATTCATTCATTCATTCATTCATACATATGCTATAGTGATGCTGTCAGCATCAGCAGGAACACACTACAGTGAAACAATGCGCTCTCATCCCAGTGTGTGTGTGATAAATAGAGGAGGGCTACCTGAATAGAAACATGTAATGTAATAAAGTGAAACTGATCAGAGGGCTGTCCGTTTATCATCCCAGAGATTCATATTGTATAATCTTACATTTTTACGCATTAACAGTGTGTTCTTTTCTTCCTGCTTTTTCTGCAGCAACAGTGTTGTTTTTGGTCTGAATTATGGATTTTAATTTTTCATATTTTTAGAGAATTATTCCTCAATTGTAACATCAGTTGCTCTACGCAATTTGTCCGTGACTGTGATTGTGATTGGTCTGACGTTGCAATCTCCACCCCGTCACAGGAACGCACACATAGTTTGAACATGTTCATATACATTTTCATAGGACACGGGCTCTGTGACGGAGAATGTTTGGTTAGGTGAAGTTAACGGAGAGATATCCCACTTATCCAGCTTCGTAAAACAGGCCCTTTGTGAAAAGTTTCCAGTATTGCATTGTGGGATGTGGAGTCCCGTAGAAGGATGCATAGAAGTGTTTTGACTTCATTCTTATCATGATATGTTGTGTTTCAGAAAAAGACTACTCTTGACACTATTTTTGTTCTAGTTTATTCCCAGTACTCCCCGTAATGTCACCTCTCTCCACCAAACGTTCAATTTCAGCCGGATTCACATCTGTCCATGTAAACCCCAAATTAAAACATCCGTCATTGTTTTGCCACAACTTTCAGTAAAAACACCAGAAATGTGTTGGGAAGTCACTTTGGCAGCATTTTTGGAGACAAACACGTTAAGAAATCACAGTAAGAATGAAGTACAAACACTTCTGTGCATCCGTCTACGGGACTCCACATCCCACAATGCAATGCACGAAACATTCCCGAAAATGACAATAAGAGAGTGTTTACAGTGGAAAAGGAAACAAACTTTCTAGTGGCAATTCCAACATTTAACATCTTTTTTTTCAAGCACATATCTTTGATTTATTGATCGATGTCCTATATTATGTCTTTATCTGATACATTTCTTTGGTCTCCAGCAGCTTTAAGTTATGTGCATTCTTTTACACAAACGTTCAAATAACTCCAAAGTTTTTAGAAGCAAACAGAAACTCATATTGTATTAGTTAACCAAAAAATCCACAACTGACATATTCTGCTCTTCACTACATTTTGACAGCACAAGATAAACTGTTAACGCAAAAAAATATTCAACATGTATAATAGTAGAATTTCAATTACATTTTAAAAAGAAAACATAAAAATACCAACAACAACATCTTCAATAAAAAGATTCCTTCATGACTTTCAGGTGCTATAAAATTGCATTAAGCATCAGTTGTGGCATGGCAGAGCTGATTTTTCAATAAAACATTAAGGTCTGAAGTGAAATCCTTTGCTATAAGTATGTTACATGATGCAAATCTTAAGATTAGGGATGCACTAGATTGGATTTTTGGCCGATTTGCCAATATTTTACGACTCGTTTGGCTGATATTCAATACCAATAGTGAATATTCAGTGAATAATTCTACTTTGAGTTTGTTGAGTGCTTCTTACCTCCAAGATGGTGTCACTTAGTCCCGCCTCTCCAGAGGCTGTGAGACATCTACATACAGTACATGACGTCTATGGGTTGATCAAGGAAGCAAAGCTGGCTGTTTTATCAGTTAATTATACCGACAGGATGTCCGATACTTGATTTTAAAGCCAATATCGCAGATACTGATAACGTGTCGATAATATCGTGCATCGTCAATTAAAATGCAATTTAGGGCCGATTGAATCCCAGGTTTCAGCCCTGAAGTCAGAAAGTGTTGAAAATACAGTTTGCAGGCATTGTATCTTGCTGGAGAAAAGAAAGGGACACTCGTCAATGTAACGTTTCTTTGAAATCTAAAGAGATAAAAGTGATCAGCAGTTTCCATTACTCTCAGACTGGGTCCAGTCTCACAGACTCCAGAGCATTACACTGTTTTACATGGAAAGTTTTCTCTTTTCTTTGTGGGTTTTCTCCAGCGTTGGGAACGTTACTTTAAAAAGTAATTAGTTACTCAATACTTGTTCCAATAAATAACTGAGTTAGTAATTGAATTACTCTATAATAAAAGTAACTCATTACCAAGGAAAGTAACTTTGTGTTACTGTTAAAAAAAAAATTAAAAAAAGTTGCTATATGTCAAATAATTCAGATGTGGACAAAGTCTTCACTCCTGGATATAATGAACACTTCACATACACGTTCTTGCCTTTGACCACAATTAATTTAAAGTAGTGTTTGTATCGTCACCTTAAATATGTCAACTTTTCATCAGACTGCTCTACGCGCACCATCTCTGCTGCTTCATCAAATCTGCTCTGTATGTGTGTGTGTGGCGTGTGCTGGCACATGTGTAAAAACACTGGCTCTGATTGGCTACCATGAAACATGACGCCGCCTTAGCCAATCGTAATCGCTCACCTCGTTTTTAACCCACCTCCTCACTCCAGCTGCGTATGAAGGCAGGGGTGGTTTCGGATAACAGTTTATTTAATCAATGCATGTAACGCACCGCATTTAACGTTCAGTAACGTTACCGATGTTGTAACGGCGTAAAAACGAATTAGTTAGATTAACCCATTACTGAAAAAAAAAGACCGCTACCTATTTTAAATGCTGTTATTCCAAACAATGGTTTTCTCCTAGTGTTGAAATCTTGCCAAAAGCTCACAAACACACAAAAGGTATTTTATCCGCGCCCAACGATCGGAAACAAACTCAGTGTGGTTGGCAGATACAAAAAATCCTTCTCAAACTCATGCATTTTGTTAATTAAACAGATACAGCATGATTTTACATACAAAGAAACATGTCTTCAATTAAACAAATATCCTATAAGTCCAAAACAGGACATGTGGTGTGAATCTGCAAGGCGGAAAATTTGTGTCAAAGTCACATGACTTTGTTGTAGAATTGTAGGGTTGTTTTTTTTGTCATTCATTTTCTACCTTACACATCCAAACACGTGCCAGTAAACTTTTTAGGAAATGTCCAATTTTATACTTGAAGGACATTTTTTTTGAAGACATGTTTCTTTGTATGTGTGAAACAATTTTTTGATAGGTACGTTTCTTATTTGCAAAACCAAAATACATTGGTTTGTCGTTGCTGTTTTGTATTTGAAGAAAACATGTTTTGTGTGTTCTTGAGGTTTTGGCTTGATTTTAACTCCATAGTCCAAACGGTTGCTTCCCACGACCCACAGCATCAAACCAAAGCTTTCAGCAAATTATATTAGTTTACCTCCACACTGACATAGTTTCATTTTATAATTTATGCTTAGTTAAAAAAAAAATACCCTAAAATTTTGAATTTCCTTAGAGATGACAAAAATAATTGAACACCTTAGATAGAAAACAGACAAGCCTCAATAATCAAGGCAATACAAATATTACACATGCATGACTTAAGTACATTTTAATCAACTTTACATCATTTACATGTTTGTTACCTTTCAAATGGAAATCTAAACCTATTTATAAAAGAATCATCTGTAATTAATAAATGCAAATATCTGGCAGCATGGAATATAAGATTATATTTAGTTGTGCCAAAAGGACTTCCAAATTCCAGATCCAGAATCTAGATTATAATGGGAGATGAGCACCATCTGATGGCAGTTTAGGGTAATATCATTTACCAATACACAAAAACAATGACAGGTATTTTTTTAAATGATCCACAGAGAAATACTGAGTTGTACAGATTTACTTTAACAACAGAAGCTAGTGGGGTAAACATGAGCAACTGACGGCCCAGGGGCCGTGTCTAACTTTGTGCAACCCCCAAGGCAAAAATTACTCTAAAAAGACACAAAATGACAAAAAATACACAAGATGACGACAAAAATGACTACAGAAAAACATGCAAAAAGACAACATAAATACAGAGAACAATAACAAAGATACACAAAACAAACGCAAAAATACAGAAAATTACACAAAACGACTAATGATACATAAAGCAACAACAAAAACCCACAAAATGACATTAAAAATACAAAAAAGACTCCAAAAACAATAAAAAAAAAAGCATAAAACAACAAAAATACTGCAAAATAACAGAAAAATATGCAAAATCACACCAAATATACAAAATATTACTCCAAAAACCTACAAAACAACAAGAGAAACGTGCCAAATGAGAGGACAAATAAAAGAAACAACAATAAAAATACACGAAATAATTTAAAAAACAAACAAAACCTTTGTTCTTTTCTGTGTTAATGCTCAGACTGGTTATTATTTTATTGAATGTTAATAATGTGGCCCTCAGATCAGATACTATCGCACTAGGCACAATTTATTTTTTTTTGATCCACAGAGAAATAACGAAATGACTCCAAAAAAGCACAAAATGACAGAAAAACACATCAAAGGACAAGAAAAATACACAAGATGACTCCAAAAAAAAAACAACCCAAAAAACAGAAAAACATGTAAAAAGACAAAATAAAAGGCATAAAACAACAACAAAAACACACCAAATGAGAGAAAAATACAAAGAATGACGGAAAAATACAACAAAAATACACAAGATGACCTAAAAAATACACCAAATAAAAATAAAAATATTAGAAATGACACTAAAAATACAAAAATAAAAATAAAAAATACTCCAAAACTTAACAACAAAAACTACTAAGGAGATAAAAATACACAAAAAGATTAAAAAACAAAACTATGACAAAAACACACAATAACCTCTATTCTTTCCTGTATTATTACTCAGATTGGTTATTGTTCTATTGACTGTTAATATCAGATCAGATACTATCACACTTTAGTGGCCCCCGCTGTGATAAAAGCAGCCCGTCTGAGTTACACTACATTACAGCTGAGTTCTGTCCTGGCTTGTTGGAGCTGCCTCTGGGTCAGGATAGACCAGGAACCCAGAGAAGGTGGTGTAGCGGCCCTGGTTGCTGTAGACGGCGTAGCGTTCGTCCTGCTGACTGTAGAGCCACACTCGCTCCCCTCTGTGCAGAGACAGTAGCAGACTCTGACTCTGCATCTCTCTCCTCTTGGACGTGTCCTCATCAAAGGCGATGGCCTGAACCTCACCTTTACCTGTCATCAGCTTCACGGACACGGCCTTACGCGGATGCTTCCCCACTGTGAAGGCAAAGAAGTAGGCCCCGGGGAAGTGGCAGGTGAACAGGCCTGAGGACTTGTTGAAGTGACCCCCGATGTTGACGTACTCCACATCAAAGGTCAAAGGCGGCTTGTCCTGCAGTCGGCTGCTGTGGCCCATCATGGTTGACGTGCGAGCCACTGAGAAGGCCGAGCGTGGCGGCTCCTTAGCGTGACCTTTGACCTGAGGAGGGCAGAGGGGATAGGTCACATCAGGAGGAGACAGGTGGTTACTGATGTGTCCAGTGGAAAGGACGTCAGGATAGATGAGGTAACCAGAGAAGGTGATGTAAGGGCCAGCGTTGCTGTACAGAGCGTACTGAGGGTTCTTCTGTATCAGCAGCCACACAGTGTCCATATGTTCCAAACTCAGCATCACACTCTGGCTCTGGACTTTCCTCCCTTTCTTTCTGTAGTCATCATAAGCCATGGCCTGCACCTCTTCTCCGTTCTTCACCAGTATGACTGACAGGATTTTATTGGGATATTTTCCCACAGAGAAGGAGAAGTAATAGGCCCCTGGGATGCGGCAGCGGAAGTGACCGTTGTCTGGGTTGAAATCCCCCCCGATGTTGACCATGAGCCTGTTGAAAGTCACCGCCTTCTGTTTGCCTCCCACCACACTGTTGGTTTGAGTGGCAGAGAAAGCAGAGCGTGCTTCATTTGTCACTGTCGGGGCGTACAGGGGACAGACCGGTCCACAGAGGGTGAACAGGAGGCACAAACACGCCCAGTAGTAAAAGACACTCCATGGAGCTACAACAGGAGGGAGACAGGGAGAAAAAAAAAGTTTTAAGGAGAAAAACCATATTTTTAGAAGAAAAAAATATCACTTTTAGAAAAAAAAAAAAAAAAAAAAACTGTTCAGAGAGAAAAACCTTGTTTTTTTGGAAGAAAACCATCATTTCTAGAAAGAAAAACAATATTGCTAAAGAGAAAAAACTAAATTTTAGAAAGAAAAAACCTTTTTTGAAAGAAAAACTATATTTTAGAAAGAAAAACTGTATTTTTGGAGAGAAAACAATATTTCTAGAGAAAATAATAATAATTGGAATAAAAACCAAATTTTTTAGAAAGACAAAAACAACTTTAGAAAAAAGAAATACATAAATTTTAGGAAAAAAAAGAACTTTTCAGAGAGAAAAACCTTATTTTTTTGAAAGAAAACCATAATTTCTAGAAAGAAAAACAATATTGCTAGAGAAAAAAAACAAATGTTTTTGAAAGAAAGAACCTTTTTGGAAAGGAAAAATATATATTTTTGGAGAGAAAACAATATTTATAAAGAAAATAATAATAATTGGAATAAAAACCTCATTTTTTTAGAAAAACATTTTTTGTTTTTTGTTTAGTTTTTTGGATGATGTATCCCTGCACCACCATTATCTGAATCTAATGAAAGCATCCAACCTGGTAATGAGCCTTTCATTCATGCAGGTGGGATCAAAAACATGCAGGACTGTGGCCCTCCAGAAGAAACTCTCCATACTTTAGACATACTTGTGCAATGGATGTGACACCCACAGGTCACATGATCAATTTAAGATATTTTCAGAATAAAACATAGATTTTCATCATAGTTTCTTCCTCTCAAATTGCACTTTTTCTGAATGTGATGTGAGTCATCAAAGTCTTATACCAAAGGCCACATGTGGCCCTTGGTCTAGTTTTGTGAGGCCCCCAAAGTAAATGCACAGAATTACAGAAAAACACACACACACAACATAAAAACAGCAAAAATACACAAAATGACTCAAAAAATATACAGAATAACAAAAAACCCACCAAATAACAATAAAATTACACAAAAGGACAACAAAAGTACACAAATCAACCTAAAAACACACAAAATGAAAACAAAATACACAGAAACCTTTCATCTTCCCTATGCTCAAATTGGTCATTCTGTCTATAGTTTAAAATATAACTAGCATTTGCTATTTCTAGGTGTATTTTAAGTGTTTTCACAAAATTTAGATTAAGGATGAGCAACACAGTGGGGCCCCAAAAATGTGATTGTCTGATCCGAGGGTCCCATGATCAACATCCATGTCAGCAATTATAATAATGACTGATCTGATTATTAACACGGGAAAGAACAAAGCGATTGTGTGCAATTTTTTTAACACATTTTGTGTGTTTTTTGTTGTCATTTTCTGTATTTTTGTGTATTATGTGGTTTTGTGTGTTTTTGGAGTATCTTTGGCTGTTTTAAAAGTCATTTGGTTTGTTTTTGTGGTCTTTTGTTTCATTTATCTTATTTTCTGTTTTTCTGTAATAAATGAACGTCTCGAATGTCAGTTTTTGGGGAAATCAGTATGGGATGGCAAAAAAATCTGACCGTTCCCGTGTCTGATTTAGATTCAGTTTTTTTTTTTTTTTTTTTTTGGCACGAGAGCATTTATCATCCAACTTATATGATTATACTTAGATCCACAAAACCTCAAAACGTTGAGCCCTTACTGCAAAGATATGCATTCACTCTATTTCTGCACCTCAGTGTGTGTCTTTGTAAACCATTGGATCATGTTAGCTATGAATTGAAGCACGTAGACTGCATGGTTGGAACAGGATCTCCTGGATTGTGGCTGATAAGGTCTGTTTTCCCAGTGCCCTGAGAGAGAGGAGAGCATTAGCTGCTGGTTCGTCTGTCCTTGTGTCTGTTAGACAATGAAAAATGTCAGAGAGTCGGGGAGATGAGGCGCAAAGACACCAGCGCAATATCTGAATGTAACTTCACCCTAAACACATCTCAAATCCCAGGAAAGGATGACAGTAATGACGCTGGAGAGGAGATGATTTAAATTCATATTTTAAATATTTGGTTTTTGCATATTTCAGTGAAGTCAATGCTTTATACAGTCCAAGGATGTTGGATTTATCTGACTTTAAAACAGTGACTGTTGGTGTTAGGCCAACAGAACAGACCATAATAATTGCAGGTTGATGTTTGACACCTGCTGGTTTCCCCTGTAATGTTCATGTTATTACACAACACTAATGATAGATCCTTAGTGACGCTGAAAAAGCGAGGAATCCTTTAAATCGAAGCCTAAAACAACAAGTGTGAAGTACATTAGTTAAAAATGAACTTGGCAAATAGTTTTAACACAACAGAAACAGGTAAAGGACGGTCAAATATGAATTTACTCGACAAATCCTTGTTTCCTATAACAAATTGCTAAAGCTTTCATCAAGTTCAAAGTACTTTTGAAACACTCACACATACTTTCAATAAGAGAGTGACACAAAGGTTTTTGATCATTCTATTATAAAGTGAACACTAGACTTACCTGTGGAGCCGAGAAGAGGCAGAAGCTGCATTATTATGACTTTGTTTTTCAGTCAAATAATGTGCACAGCAAAGGCCGACGTGACAGCCCTGACACCAGGAGAGAAGAAACATCTGTCTTCACCACCACACGAGGAGGAAGAAGAGGAGGAGGAGGAGGAGGAGGAGCCCAACGCGTCTGCTTCATGTCTCTGATGTGATCTGCAGTCTCTATAAATGTGAAATCATGACTGAACATTGTAGATTATTTATGCATGTGAGTTGTTTTGTCTTTGTTCTCTCTGTTTTGTCTGGAAAATCAACAACAACAACAACAGAAAAACTGAGAAGATATAAGACACTGGTTGATTTAAATCAAGAGAACAGAAGTAGCAGAAATTGCCTTTCATTTTGTTAACAAAATAAATAAATAAATGGGAAAAGAAGATTCTGTGCTTTTATTTTGTAGGAACAATTTTATTTTTTTTTAAATCTGCATAATTGTGACCATCACTTAGTGTCGTCCCTAAAAAAGGGTAAGAAAAACTTTATTTAAGGTAGAACATGAAAAGAGAGGGCAGTGTTACATGTAGGTGAGGGGGAAGGGTGCATGGAAGAGGGAGTCGGGGTGGGACAACGGAAGGGGTGCGAAGGAGTCAACTATTTCAAGGTGGGAGTGCAATGTGGTGTTATAGTTGTGCTTATTGTGTTATTATATTATATTAAAAGCCAGTCTGGTGACAAGTATGGAAAAATTGAAGCGGGTGACACAGCACCCAGCTTAAGAATAACAATGGTGGTCATAAACAGAGGGAAGAAACGAGTAGTTATACCTAGAACTGGTGTTTGGGATCAACGTATCTAAAGTTCAGCCTAATACAAGCTTATCCCGCAGCCCAAGGCATGCCAGTGCCACCAATAGGGGTGGGAACCTCTGGGTACCTTACGATACGATACGCAATACAAAGCTCACGATAACAATTATCTCACAATATGACGATATTATTATCAATATATTGGTCAGAAATCAAAAAAAGATTAAGTGAAAAAATATCTCTTAAAGACAATAAATTGAAAAACTTTTCTATGAACAGTGACACTATTTTAGTGGAACATTTCTGTAAATAAGTGTCAACATACCAATGTAAATGAATAAGTATCTCCAATAGTGCTTTCTGTAAACAATAAATAGGGTCTTTCTTACCAGTGACACCATTATAGTGCAATATTCCAGTAAACAATATATTGGTTCCTTCAACAAACAGTGACAACATCTCTGTGAAGACCTACCTGCATATTTTAGAGAAAAAGCAGAAAAGGTTTTGAATTTTTTTTTAAAAAAATTAAAAAAATAAGATAAAAATTACAAAATTAAAAATCGATAGCGTGAGCATATCTCTAATTGATCGTGCGAAAAAAATATAGTGATATATTGCTGTATCGAGATATCGTCACGCTCCTAATGACCAATGTGTGCGCAAGAACCACTTCTGTGAACCTAAGCGCAAATTTGGAGTAAATTTGTGTGTTTTTGGAGAAATTTTGTGTATTTTGGTTGCCCTCTTGTGTGTTTTTGTTTTCTTTAGTGTATTTTTCTGTCATTTTGTGCATTTTATTTTTGATAATTTGTGCATTAACTTTGAGGACCGCCAAAAATTAGCCCGATAACCGCTTGTGGCCCCCTGGCCGCCAGTTGCCAGTTGTTTTTTTACATTTTCTGAGTAAATTTTAGTATTTATGTTGTACTTTTGGAGTAAATTTGTGTATTTTTGTTGTCCTCTTGTGTTTTTTTGGAGTAATTTTGTGTGTTTTTCTGTCATTTTTTGTGCATTAACTTTGAGGACCGCACAAAAGGAGCCCGATGACCGCCTGTGGCCCCCGGGCCACCAATTTCATACATGTACTAAACAGTGAGTGAAAAACGTCAGGTGATCTATTGCTCTCGTGACGTAACCAACCCGGAAGCCGTGTGTTTCCTTTCAGGTTCGACCACGGAGGGAATCTCACCTGAGACTGACTGCTGCTATCGGACAAGATGAGCGCTATGCCCCGCAGGATCATTAAGGTAAACCACGGTAACAGCAGCGCTCAGGCTGCACTCTTTCCCGGCCTCAGCCTCGCTTTAACACGCATGAAATCCCGCTGCTTCCCGGTGATGTATGCTAACGCTAGCATCTAGGGAGCTAACGTCAGCCTGACTGTGGAACTTCCGTATCGCTCCTAAATACCAAAAGTCACTGATATGAAAGGTTTAAAACGACGCAGAGTTGCTGTTATAAATAAATAGTGGTGAAATAAATTCCAACTTTTTTAGTACGACTACTTTATATGTGTTTTACGTGGGTTTTCATGGCTGTTACGGACTAACAGGTTACCTTGTTAATGGATGACTAATGTCAGTCTGTGTTGGTGGTTATAGCTGTGGTTAAGTCTGTTTTTAACCGACTGTAACTACTGACAACCACAAAAGCAACCAGTGTCAGTGAACGAGGAAACCAAATCCACAATACCAACAAAATGCGTCATATTTATTTTTCATTTTTGACCAAAACTCAAATGTCCAACAATCAAGCGTTTATTGACGCTCTTAAACTTTATACCCTGTAAATCTAAAGCAGAGATGGACAACTTGAATTACATTTGGGCCACAAAAATGTGATTGTCTGATCCGAGGGTCACGTGATCAATACTCATGTCAGCAAGACTCAGCATTTACAAAAATGACCAATTTGAGCTTTAAAGGTCCAGTATTATGCTATCATTCACCCATCTCCATTTATTCTATGAACCCCATCAACACAGTATTTGAGGTTTATTTTCCCAAACTTGCCTGTTTTCCAGAGTTTTAGCCTCTGAAAAGTCACTTTCTGAGCAGTTCTAAAAACAGGCTATTGTGGAGCCTACTTATGCATATTCATGAGCGGGCGTGTCTATAGACGCTGACGCTAACCACACACTGTTGTTATTGTTTTCAGCCAAAAAACTACACATTACAGTAAAACACGTGAATATTTAAGCAACTATCGTGATTGTGAGTCCGTCTCAGCGCTGCAGGCTGTGTTGTTTATCGCAGCAGCAGCAACAGAGTAATTCAGCTGCTTCAAACTCTCACTGGCTGCTAAGTCACTTTATTCTCCTCCTTATCTCTATTAACTACAGGAATAGTGCATTTAAGGTGATAAATTATTTATTTTGTCCAACCGCTGCATTGTATTGTGTCACCAACACGTCAGATCAGGTCAAAGGTGTTACAAGGCGATAAAACGGATACTAAAAATGGAACGGCTCAGCGCATTGCTTGTGTAGACGTATTTTGTAGGGGATGTCGCTTGTATTGTACCCACGACTGAAGTTGGATATACAGTACTTGCATTTGGTACTCACACGGCAGCAGGCACTTCCTGGAGGAGGCGGTTCAGACTTTAGTGATCTCACTAAAGTTTTTCAAAGGAGGGCAGAGCAGCAGCTCAGAGAGCAAGATTAGTGAGGACTGCTCAGAGATGCAGAAAGGAAGACCAATAATACTTTGGGGGTGTTTTTGCATGATATAGGACCTTTATTACAGGAAATAACAAAGATTTCATGTGTTTTTTTTTTTTTGTCATTTTGTGTATTTTCCAGTCATTTTTGCATGTTTTGTTTTGTGTATTTTCCAGTCATTGTTTGTGTGGTGTTTTTGTATTTCTTTTCATTTCAGTTAATTCATTGTTTGTATTTTTGTCATTTTTTGTGTTTTTTTTGTTGTCGTATATTTTGGAGTAATGTCTCATTTTGAGTAACTAAGTAAATTTTGATTTTGTTTTGTATGTTTTTCTATTTTTGGCATTTTGTGTTATGAGCCATCTTGTGTATTTTGTTTTTGTTTTGTGTTTTTGGACTCTGTTTTATTGTCATTTTGTATATTCTGTGTATTTTGTTGTGTTTTTGTGTGTAATTAGTCATTTTGTGTATTTTTTTAGTCATCTATCTATAAAGCAAGGAATGTGTGTCTGTTGATCAAATATCTCTGCAATTCAGGTTCAGATTGACCTGAGACTTTCAACATGGCTGCTGCTTGGTTCAAAGGTGTGCAATGTCGGATTTGATTGGACTGCAATGATACCGTTAATGAATTATTTCATATACAATTGTCTTAAATGCAGCTTTGCAGAACAGTTCAGTGTTGACAGGTAGTCATGGTAACTCAGGATAAGTTGAATGCTGCGTAGAATCTACAGGAGTGACTGCATAAATGGCTTTTAAAAAAAACTAAAGTGGGTCTGATATCTTAAAAAAAAAAAACACTGTGTGCGTGAGAGAATTAAATTTGCATTAGGTAGTCTTTTGTGTGTTTTTGCTTTGCATGTTCTGTGATTTTGTTTATTTTTGTAGCTTTGTGTTATGTTTCAATTTGTATATTTTTGTTGTAGATCTCAGAGTCTTTGTGTGTTTATGTTTTCTGTCATTCTGTCTTTTAGTTTTTGCGTTATGAGTTACTTTGTATAGCTTTATTATGTGTTTTTAAAGTCTTTTTGTCATTTTGTGCATATTTAGTGTGTTTGGACTACTACATGCCAGTGAGTGCTATGAACTACACAAAAAACTTTTTTTGAAGACGGGATTTTTTTTTTAGATGATTCTTCATCAATTTATCAGGATATTGTGAGTTAAAGTTGTAACAATAATTGATTTAAGATGGCGTTATATTTCCATTGTACTGAAGCAGATATTTGCGCTCTAATAATCAGGAAATGTTCACAGGTGTTGGTGTGAAAGGAATAGTAGGTAATGGGCTGAGACCTTGAGCCCATCAAAGCGTGTGACTGGGACTGGGAGGCCTTGTTCTGTCTGTGTTTTCACTGCACGGTTTTGTCTGTGGGTTATCTGAAACATTTCAGGAATCTTACTCCCAGTCCCATGGAAGAAAGGACAGTCACAAACAAAGCACATGTGGTTGGACATTGGCCAACTCATCTTTATTGTTTGTCTCAGGTATGGGTTTGAAAGGATCTGTGAGGAAAAAAAAGAGCTTTATTAGTAAAAAATCAAACTAACCCTCTGTGGCCTACATGTCCTGATCACATGATCATTTTAAAGAGCCAATAGCGGGAAAGCGCAGCATCCTTGGATCGCTGTTTCAACTTTTGTCGAAAGTGCGGATTTCAAACTACAAACCATTTTTGAAATGATGTTGATTGGCCAAACAAAAGGAAATATGAGGGAAAATGTGCATGTGTTTTTCTGTGACATTTTCTTGAGCGTTCAGTGCGTGCTTGCATAAAGACGGGTGAGAAGCTATTCTCAAACGTGACACTATAGCTTCTTCCTATTGGTTGAGAAGAAGAAGCCCATCGTCCAATCAAAATTTCACTTATAACGCCCATTTTGTTGATAGTCGAAAAGTAAACAAAGAGAGACGGAGAAAGCCAAAGTGAGTTGGGAGATTTGAGATAATAATAGTGATTATTACTGATTTGACTGTTTGGTGAGTGTGTAATGAGTGAAAGTGGAGTGTAGTGTAGTGTCTAGTATATTTGTTTATTGTTTTATATCAACACAATGAGGCACAAATAATTTGTCTTTACCTGTATTTGCGATTCATACTTTTTTTCTAAATAGTTGTACAAATCACCTGAGACATTGCTTCCATTTCACTGTAAATATCTATATATAACTATCTAGATTTGCTATACAAGCAATAAAAATTGATTTGTTAAAAATGTTTGTGACTTCTATAGTGAAAAATCCTAACTTTTTCCCACTTTAATTTGAGCCCTAATAAAACAAAAAAAATGGTCAGAGTCACATTTGTGAGGTTCCCCTGTGAAAAAAATGATACCAAATAAGGCAAGTTTATGGATTTCCTTATATGAAATATAAAGGTAAAATCAAACGCAGTGAAAAAACAGCAAAAACGCTTTAAGTCCCAGAGGGTTTAAGAACTTGAGTTTTTATACGATTGTTTTTTAGTTAGCTTTGGCTGCAAACATGTCAAGGCACAACAAACTAATTATAGTCCACAGTTGTTCAAAATCAGCAATTTCACATTTTGGGCATTAGTTGAAAGGAGAACAACTGTGTAGGAAGCTTAAATCCATATTCATTCATTTCATACATTTGTGTTACTTGCTCTGCAGCTTTTCAACTATGACTCCACCCTTTCCAATGACTAATTTATAATAATGCAGCTGTTAAATTACAGGCTTTTCTAAGGTCAGGTTAGCACCTCTGCAGCTTTGCACACTGCCCCACATGTTAAAAATCACACCAAATGACAAAAAAACCAAAACAAAACATCAACAAATACACAGAATGACAGAAAAATACACAAACTGACAAAGAAACATCAAAAAGAGGCCCAATGAGTAAAAATAGGCAAAACAACATAAAAAAATATACAGAATGACAGAAAAATACACAAACTGACAACAAAAACTTATTAAAAAAAACAGGCCAAATAAAAGGGAAAAAAGACACAAAACAAAAACAGACCAAATGAGAAAAATTACACAAAACAACAAAAGTATAGACTGTTAGAATACACAGTACTTTTATGAAACATAAAAAACAGAAAACCCTTTGTTTCCTGTATTAATCCTATTGATGGGTCATTATTCTAAATGTTGACAATCTCTGTGGCTTTTATGATAAAAGTTGTCCATCGCTGATAGAAAGGGACATTGGGTCTGTGTCATCCAGGAACTCTCAATGCTAACATAAGGAACCTGTGATATGTTGTGACAGGAATGCAGCCTGGTTGCCCCCCCCCCCCACCCCCCCACATCACGTTGAGTGACAGATTGTCCGACCTGTTCTTGTTTGTGTTTGTGTGCAGTCTCACTTGCTCTGACACACAAACCAAAGACTTTTTTTTGGTGTTTCCTCCATCAAGGCTCATTTCTTCCACCTTGTTCAACAGGAAACGCAGCGCTTGCTCGCTGAGCGGGTCCAGGGTATCTCAGCGATGCCAGACGAAGCTAACGCTCGCTACTTCCATGTCATCATTCTGGGGCCCAAGGACTCGCCGTTTGAGGGAGGCAGCTTCAAACTGGAGCTGTTTTTACCAGAGGAATATCCCATGGCTGCCCCTAAAGTGCGCTTTATGACCAAAATATACCATCCCAACATCGACAAGCTGGGCAGGATATGTCTGGACATTTTGAAAGGTGATTTCTTTCTCGGTTAGGCTTTTGAAGTTCTGTCAGATTGGTTTGTATGAGCTGCTGTTTTATTTTTCCATCTTTTTGTCTCATATGTTTTCTTCAGATAAGTGGTCTCCAGCTCTACAGATCCGTACAGTGCTGCTATCCATCCAGGCTTTGCTCAGTGCACCCAACCCTGACGACCCCCTAGCTAACGATGTGGCCGAGCAGTGGAAGAGCAACGAAGCAATCGCCATAGAAACAGGTAGACAGATCTGATCTGATGTTTTCCATTTTATTGCTGTTCCGTTACAGATCTGTAACTCTGATTTGCTGTGAGAAACAAAAAAAAGAAATTCGCCGTCTGAAACAGAAAAAAAACAATCTGATCCATTTTCTATCCCCTCTTTATCAGAATCAGAAATACTTTATTTATCACAGAGGGAAATTACTTTGTTACAGAAGCTTGATATTAAAATTATAAATTAAAAGAAGAAACACTAAACAATGGAAAAACAAAACATACATAATTAAGTATAAAACTGTTAATTGAATGATTAAATACAAGTGCACACATTATAGTAGAATAAATAAATTGATCATAATAATTACTAAGGGTGTAACAATACATGTATTTGTGTTGAACCGTTTCGGTATAGGACGTTCGGTTCGGGTACAGGGTTGTGCAGGGGTAAGTTTCCGGAACAGAACGCAAGTTGCATGTGTTTACTTCCGCCTGCAGCTACATGTGCAGCCCGTACGACATGGCTAACGCTAGCAAGAAACAAGAGCTGGAGGACCCTCCCCTGTCGTTAAAGTCTGCTGCTTGGGAACACGTCGGCTTCCGGGTGAAATACTGCAACGAAGTAAGACAAGTGGATAAAACGAGGGCAGTGTGCCGACATTGTTCAGCTGAGATCGGGCATGTTTCCGGGAACACGACGAACAAGCTAACTCACTTGAAACGGCACCACCCGAGTGCAAATATCACTGCGACAAGAAAGAAAACGTCCTTAGTGCAAACGCAGCTGACTTCAGCATTTAAGCAGCCTTTGCCTAGCAATACACCTTTTCGCGGCGACATCATCATCCGGGACATTTGCCTTAGCAACGCCCTTTGCCATTTTAAGAGGGGTATACATTTGCCTGACAACCGCTATTTACACTATTTACCGCAGACAACACAAAGGTTTTACTCAATGTTGTCGGAATATTTTAGCAGATTAGAGTCAAAGGCCAAGCATATGAAGGGAAGTTACATCTGGTTGGTTTGGAGTCATGTCCATACAGAGCACCTCAAGGTTAATAGAAAAACGACCCGACAACATGGCCAGATCTCCAATGGCCTGTTATTTACGAGTAGCTCATTAACAGCCCTGGCGTCTACACAATGGAGAAGATGAGGACTTATAAAAGCTTGGATGCATATATTTTCTTAAAGGTAGGCTTATGTATATGTTTTTGTGTCAATATACTATAGGCCTGTGTCATCATGATAATTGGCTCGTTGTGCAATGTGGCTATGCTAGGCTAGTGCCGCTAATAATATAATAACAATAATACAGCTTAAATTGTAATATAAATGTGTATATGAAGCACATTTGTTTATTTAATATACTTCCAGTTCATATACACGTCAACGCATTGCATATTTACTGTTAATTTCATGTTGCTTGTCTTCAAGTTAGACATACTAGCATAAACATTTCAGTCATTACTGAAAAAATTACAATTTAAATGTATGCTAATTCATAATCAATGTCATAAAATCAGTCAGGAAGAAATTAGATCCCCAAAATACACAACTTACCATTAATGAATTGTCGACTGCAAACATACGACCACTTTGATTTTGGACTCCATGTAGTTCCATCTACGTTTGTTTTCCTCAGTGCTTCGATCCATAATTTCCGTTTCTGGCGTTTTTCTGTAGGTATTCTGTAAAATGATATCTTTTCCTTCAGCCAGGCGTGGTTATGGCAGCCAATACTACGCAGGATTTGGGCATTCTACGATAAAAATCAGTCAGACTGCAAAATCAGCGGTAAATAGCGGTTGTCAGGCAAATGATTACCACTCTTAAAATGGCAGCACGCATTGCTAAGTCAAGTGCTGATGTCACGCGAAAAAGGTGTATTCAGATCTGGCCAAAGCTATAACAACTGCCATCTGAGTCTTTATAGCAGCGAATAAAAGCTGTTAACAATCTGTGAGGAGCCTATTTTTATAATATTTTATGTATTTTTTGTTTGAGAATATTATTATTACCAGGCAGCACTTTACAACAGAATAGTAATTTTTTTAATGTTGTTTTCATATTTTGTATAATTTTAAATACATAGTTGGTTTACTAAAGTTTGGAATAAACAGCAAGCAAATTTATGTTTTGCATTTTGTTCCATACTGTACCAAAAATTATCCAAACCGTGACCTCAAAACCGTGGTACGTATCGAACCGTGATTTTTGTGTATTTTTACACCCCTAATAATTACAAATGTACAGATGTGTACAATAATCTAAAAGCTTTTATTTAAAACTATGCCCTAATATGACTCAGAAATGCATGTTTTGGGATAATATCACACATTTACAGCTGTTTTTCACTTGAAAATGGGTGATTGAATGGCAACAAAATATGACAAATGGACAAATCTGTCCAGTTCCACCAATATTCCCGTTCAAAATCTCTCGCTACTTGTTACGGTATGAGTGGTGATCATGTTATTCTCTGACTGTAAATGAATGCAGAGCTTCATCTGAAGAGTTTTTAATGTGTTCAGATTATTATGACTGCATTCACATGTGTAATGGCTCTCCTACAAAGACAGGATTAGCTGGTGGTGTATTAACTGTACTGGTGATGTGTTTACCTGGTGATTTAACAGTAATTAAAGGTTTGATAAATATTATTTTGGGACCATATCACACATTTGAATGAGATTGTTTTCTGTTAAGCAGGTAACTGAAGGTTAGCAGTGTGGCTAATGTTATCTGATTAGAGTTTAACATCCTGTTTACATTGTCTAAAGCTCATAAAATGTAAAATGAATAACAGTAGTTGACTTTCTAACCCAATTTAGCGTGTTTAGTACATTTTCGAAGTTTAAAATCCAGTAAAGTCATTTAAACAGGGAAAGAGGATGAAACAAAAACAAAAAAGAAAAATATAAAGTTACATGGAAATGTGTAAACCCTGAAATGGAATTAGGGAAATTTTGAAATGGAAAATTATGTGCCAACTCATGAAAAATATGTTTTATCCCTAAAAGAATCTTTTCATTCTTAAAACCAATAATTTATTCTAACACAGAGTGTCAAACTATTTTTTAGTTCAGGGACCAAAAATAGAGCATTTTGATCTCAAGTGGGCCACAGTATTTAGGTGCTAAAAATCAACAATTTCAAAGTTTTTGTACCCTCATTTTCTCTCTTATATATAAATGATATATGAAGTATGTAAGCGTTAAGTGACAGACATCAGTCCTTGCGGGATCCTCACTTAAATTTCTTTGATTTTATGAGTCATTTTAATTAATTTGGCAAAATTTTGTAGAATAATTTTAGGAAAACTGCAGAATTTTTCAACAAATGAGGATTCTTTAACAATTTTAGTATAAAATGAGCAGTTTTTGTGTATTTGGAGCAGTAACTGAAGTACTTGGTAATTTCACACAATGATTCATGTTTTCTCATTGTTTTTACTTTTTTTTTTTTTTTTCTAAGTGGTTGGATTTGGGCCCCCAGCCTTAAGTTTGGCGCGTGCTCTAATCATTGTTAGAATGCTTGTCCTTCCAAGGAAGGTGTTTCCTTCCCTCTGTAGATTAATTTTTGTTTTTGGAATTGTTCTGAAATGACAGGTTTATGGAAAAAGGAAAGTTGCTCTATTTGTGTGGGTAAAAGGTTTAAATGTGCTAATGCTGCCGTGTCTTGTTTGGGCTCATGAGACGTTTTTCACTCCACAGCCAAGAAATGGACCAGACTTTATGCTTCAGAATATTCCAGTGGAAGCTGCCTGAATGACAGGAGAGCCAAGTGAATAAACCTCCATTCCTACTGATTTCTCCTGCTTCCTTTGCATTCATTGCTTTGTTCTGATCTTTTATCATGTGCTTTGTATTTATACGTAGATAGACAGTATGTGTCCAACATCAGCTAGCTCTGGGGTGATTTTTAATCCACTTTAGCTATTAGAAAATGCTTGGAATAAAGGGTTCTTTCAGTTTCTTACACATTAGGGGAAAACAGCAGGATAAGTGACTTTCTAAATGTGACCAGTGTATTATACTTTGTATGTTTTTTTTTAATTAAAATTTTCTAACATCAGCCTCCATTTTTGTCTTTGTTTTTAGAAGTTTGCACAACAATTTGTAGAGGTAACAGTCAAACAGGATGAATAAAAACCACTTCAAGGTTCAGGGTTTCTATGACTACTATTTCAAAGCTTTGGTGACTTTTCAGTAGGGGTCTCCCGATATCGGATGTTGGTTTGTGATCAGCAAAATAAAAGAGGGCTGATTTTGTCGGCCTCATACCTGATACAAGCACTTATTCTAGTCAAGTCATTATTTTGCATTTTAGAAAATATTGATTTATTGAGGTGATCTTTCCAGGGGTTTAATATATATATATATATATATAACTTTATTTTATTAAATTGTAAAATGTTTTAGTTTAAAATGTATTTAATCTATTGGTTAAAAATAAATGGGTCAGTTTTTCTCAATAATTTTTTTCTGTAATAAAAGTGTGTGATCCGTGCTGGTAACTTGGTGGAATTAAAAATTAAACTAAATGGTTCATATCATGTCTATCTTGTGTAAATAGACCTAATTATTTGACTTTGTAATTACAATTTGATTTAAAAACACAAAGAACTAAAATGGTGAATGTCTAACTGAAAGGAAAACCAGAAATGTTTAATTGAGCAATAAAAAAATACATTCCAGACTGATTTTCCGCAGGGAGGAACGGGTTCTTTAAAAAAAAAAATTGATATATATCTAAGTTCATACAAAAAACACGGATATGTTTGTCATATTTTTCACTGACGACTTGCAAAAGCTCCAGGTTTCCTCCTGCCTGTGCTGACTGTTTAAGTAATGTGCCTCATCGACCGCTAGAGGGAGATCATGAGTTGTACATTTCATAGACTTTTTCTCCTGCTTGACTCAGGAGCGCCACCTACTGCACACTTTCCTTATTCCATTACTGAATGCTTCATTTCATCCTTTTTTTGTATTCAAATATTCACCCTCATTTCAGTCATTATTTCCTGTCCACATTATCACTGCGCGTGCATGAGTCTCAAAAAAGTCTCAAAATATTACAAAAACACGCACATGACAATGAAAATACTTAATATATTATTTTAAAAAATCACAATGACAAAAAAATAAATAAATAAAATGACTCCAAATACACAAGACAACAAAAATTAGCAGAATTACTTGACACACAAGGCGACTTCAAAGATGCACAGAATGACAAAATGAGAACAATAATACAAATTCACTACAAATACAAGAAAGTGCTAAATATACAAAATAACAGCAAAAACGTGCAAAATGACTCTAAAAACGCAAGAATGCCAATATATACATAAAATTGATAGAGGCTTATATACGTAAATATACAAAAATTACTCCTTGAACAAAACAACAAACACTAAAATTACACTAATTTCGTTCACAAACATTAAAAATAAACGGTGCCACGTTTTTCACATTTTCTAAATAAGTAGAGCATTTTTTTAAAAAACAATGTAAAATCTGTAAGATTTCAAACCTGCACGCTGTTTATATATATATATATATATATATATATATATATATATATATATATATATATATATATATATATATATATATATGGTTTTAGTGTTTATTTTGTTTTTGATTTTCAGTTATGTGTATTTGATTGTACGGGAGCTTATTGCATTCAATGGAGAAAAAAAGCATTATTTCTGAATTGATGAGATAAAAAAAAGGTGAATTAAAAAAATTGGCCCCGTTTTTCTGGTTTTATAGGAAATGTTTTTATAGGACATTCAAAAAACCTAAACATATTTCCTATAAAAACAGATTTAGGGCAAAAATAAATAATTCCTTTTTTTTTTAATCTCATCAATTCAAAAAACCGAAAAAATATTTCCTATGAAATTAATTCACAAAAAAATTTAAAATAAATAAATACTTCAGGAAAAACGAAAAATATTTCCTATAAAAACGAATAAACAGGACAAAAAATTTTATTTACTTATTTTTGTCTCATCAATTAAAATTTTATTTATTTATTTATTTTAAGAAAAAAGAAAAACATTTTGGCTGCGTCCAAATAGTCCCTCCTATCTCCTTTCCTATCTGCTGTTCCTTCACCCCCGGAAGTGTTTAAGTGGTGGCCATGAGAAAGAGCGTCCGAGTTCTCTTTAAGCTCAGGAAAAGAGGTTCAATGCTTTATTTTTTAACCTCCTTTAGCCTAGGAAACACTGATGCATCCTTGAGATAATGCTGACCCACAATTCCTTGCGGCGACATTTAAAGGGACACACACCCGAGCGCTGACAAGTAACGGAGATTATGTAAACTACCAATGCAATAAAATGCCTTGAACAACTTTAAATAAATAATCTAAAACCCATATCTTATTATATGTAAGACATAATATCAGATTATAACTGGCATAAAACAGACACTCTGTGGTTCAAGAATGAGAAATCAAAGACATTTTTAACCACATTATGTTTTATTCAACATCATTCATATCAGTGAGTGGAAGGTGTGTGTGAGCGACCATTCTCAATGTGACGTTTTACATTCAAACCGTGTGGTTTTTGAGGTTCTATTAGCGGAAAATGTTATGAATTTTTTTTCACCACTGCAGACGTCACTAACCTTCAGATTATGACGTCACCTAGTTGAAGTGCGTCTGATTGTCAAAACAAACGTGATGGCCTTTTCTTAACCCAGTGACGTCATCTACGCTATCTCACCTGTGCTGACGCTGCATGTTTGTTTGTTTGGTTTTTTTTGCTGCTGTACTTTTCGCGCTGCGTGTCGCCCGCAGGTCGTGCGCGCGCGTCACAGGCGCCGCTCGAGCGACGTGAGCAGGTTTACGTTGTGTCACAGGCAGCGCAGGAATGAATGAAGAGACGAGAGTGCACGTTTGAGCGCAGGCACTCTAGGGTTTATGTGAAGAACTTTTAACTTCTAAGTCCATCGAGGAGAAGGAGTTTCTTATGATGAAGTTTAAGCCCAACCAGACCAGGACGTACGACGGAGAAGGATTCAAGAGAAGAGCTGCGTGCGTGTGCTTCAGAAATGAAAGGGAGGACGAGGTGAGCTCAAGTGGTTTCCTACTAAACCACATCAATCATCTTCATTGTGTGCACGTTTTATCCACTGAATAGAAGTTAGTGTCCAGAGTATTCAACAAGTGCATAACAGTCAAAGCCATGAGAAAGGCTTCCAACTATAGAGGTAGATTTGTGTTATTTTTATTTTATTTTATTTCATTTTTTTTTTTTTTTTTTTTAACTTTACTTAAAAAAAAACAAAAAAACAACTATCTGATTGCAGACACATTTTTGACCAATTTATTTATTTATTTTTTTTTTTAATTGAAAAAAATGGGTTGGAAATGATTGTTTTGATCAAAGTCATTTTGTGTATAGTATGTTAAAGTTTCATTTATTCTAACCACTGTTCCTCAGGAAATCCACTTTGATCTCCTGACATGTTTCGACTGACAACTGCCAGTTTTCATCAGCGGTGTCTGCTGATTGCTTTGATGTTTCCTTTGAAGTTTTCTTTGACTTCTGTGTAGTAATTCCAGCAATATTATTTTGTCTTTTTTTAATAGCATGTTAAGATTTAATTCATGAAAGTGTCTAGAGATACGTTAAACGTACCCATAGTCCCTGTGACTATGGGTACGTACGTTTCCAGACCTTTTCTACACAAGCGTAATGTGGCGGTGTTTCCACTGTGTCAGGATAGCCAAGTGGTTTAAGGCGCCGCACTCAATGATTCTTCCCTCTGCTAACATGGGTTTGAATCCTACTTTTGACATATACATTTTTTCATTTTCACATATTTAACACGACAAATTCCACTTTTAAAAATACATATCTGACAAGAATAACTATTTTAGGGTATTTCCTGTTAGGGTTAGGGCTAAAATAAAAGGGTTAGCTGGGTAGCTAAAAATAAAAATGAGCTAAAATACAACTGACAGAACATTAAGTCACGTGGTGTACCTATTACGTGACCTAAACTGGCCAATGAGGGGCGCTGCGTATTCATATAGTGGCTGTGGCTATATAGAAACGTTTAACGTATCCATAGCCACGGCCTTCATTTATTCAGACAACTGCTCCTTAGGAAATCCACTTTGATATCCTGACATGTTTCAACTGACAACTGCCAGTCTTCATCAGAGGCGTGTTCAAACCGACGCCCTCCTCTCGTGACATTGTGTGATTGTGAGATGAAATCAGAGTTTATTGAGTACAGTATGTTGAGTCTTCCTGAGGGCAGACCGTGGACCTGAGAGTCTGTCACACTGTGTCCCAAACACCAGTGACCTATCAGCTGCAATTTATAGAAACAAGGAGCAGGCACTCCAAGGCAGATTTCCTTTCCTGCTCCATGTTGTACACTCTCCCTTTGCTTCTCTTCTCTGACTTTACTGTGTGAAAGAAAAGTCACCTTGACTGGAGTTGATGGCAGTGAAAGATGAAGGACTTCTGTCAGGTGTCACACTGCACTCGTCGTGTAGTAAACCATCCATCCGGTATGCATGCCCGCTTTATGGCCTCTCTCTCAACATGTCAGCCACAATAACACGACAGACACGATGGCTTGATTATAGAACACGTAGATTTTCTTCCACCCCTCTCCTTCAATGGAGGAAGTTTGGACTTCTTTGTTTTACATGTATGTTTTTGTTTGGCAACATAACTGTGTTTGTTTGATCCGAGTGCCCCATTATCAACATTCACGTCAGCATTTAGAATAATGACCAATTTTATGTGTCCGTCATTTTTTATTGTCGTTTTGTGTTTTCAATATTTTTTGTGTTTTTTCGGAATCATTTTGTATATTTTTGTTATCGCTTTGTATATTTATCTGACAATTTGTATATTTTTTTGTTGTTTTTTATGTGTTTAAAGTTATTTTGTATACTTTTCTCTCATTTTATGGTTTTTTGTTGCCATTTTGTGAGGTTTTTTTTGTTGTTTTGTGTATTTTTTTAAATCAGTATGTATATTTTTGTTATTTTTGTTGTACAGTATATGTATCTGGAGTCCCCGTGTGTATTTTTATTGGTGTTTTATATATTTATAAGTTCTGTATTTGTACTCATATTGTGCAATTTTTTTAGTAATTTTTGTATGTTGTTTTAGTCTTTTTTAACTTTTTTGTGTATTTTTACTATTTTGTTGTATCTTTCTTTCATTTTGCGTGTTTATGTTGTTGTTTTGTATATATTTTTAAAATATGTTTACTGGTTTTTAGTCATTTGTTTGTCTGTTTGCATGATTACGTCCAAAAGTCCAAAACATATTTTGACAAGATTTTAACCAAAGATAGACCTTATGCCATGGAAGATTCCATTACATTTTGGAGGGGATCTGGATCAATATATTGATTCTGTATTAGTTTGAAAAGTCAAACAATACCTATCCCTCATCATTGGTGAAATGTATAAAACCCATATCTCGGTTTTTGATTGACAAATCTTTATTAAATTGGACTCGATTATGTTCGGTTGGTTCCTCAATTACTCCACCGAGTTTAATCCAGATTGAGTTGTGCACTGCATTACAGGTGCTGGTCATAAAATTAGAATATTGTGAAAAAGTTTATTTATTTCAGTAATTCCATTAAAAAAGTGAAACTTGTATATTATATTCATTCACTACACACAGACTGATATATTTCAAATGTTTATTTGTTTTAATTTTGATGATTATAACTGACAACTAATGAAAATCCCAAATGAAATATCTCATAAAATTAGAATATTACTTAAGACCGATACAAAAAAAGATTTCTAGAAATGTTAGCCAACTGAAAAGTATGAACATGAAAAGTATGAGAATGTACAGCACTCAATACTTAGTTGGGGCTTCTTTTTCCTGAATTACTGCACAGTGATACCATAGTCCTTAAACCAGGTACTGGTAGCTTTGACACTGTGTGCAGATGCCAAGTCCTGTTGGAAAATGAAATCTGCATCTCCATAAAGTTGGTCAGCAGCAGAAACCATGAAGTGCTCTAAAACTCCCTGGTTGATGGCTGCGTTGACCTTGGACCTAAGGAAAAACAGAGGACCAACACCAGCACATGACATGGCACCCCAAACCATCACTGACTGTGGAAACTTTACACTCGACCTCAAGAAACGTGGATTCTGTGCCTCTCCTTTCTTCATCCAGACTCTGGGACCTTGATTTCCAAAGGACATGCAAAATGTACTTTCATCAGAGAACATAACTTTGGACCACTCAGCAGCAGTCCAGTCCTTTTTGTCTTTAGCCCAGACGAGACGCTTCTGACGCTGTCTCTTGTTCAAGAATGGCTTGACACAAGGAATGTGACAGCTGAAACCCATGTCTTGCATATGTCTGTGTGTGGAGGTTCTTGAAGCTCTGACTCCAGCTACAGTCCACTCTTTGTGAATCTCTTCCACATTTTTGAATGGGTTTAGTTTCACAATCCTCTCCAGGGCGTGGTCATCCCTATTGCTTGTACACTTTTTCTACCACATCTTTTCCTTCCCTTCACCTCTCTATTAATGTGCTTGGACACAGAGCTCTGTGAACAGCCAGCCTCTTTAGTCATGACCTTTTGTGTCTCGCCCTCCTTGTGCAAGGTGTCAATGGTCGTCTGTTGGACAACTGTCAGGTCAGTAGTCTTCCCCATGATTGTGTAGCCTAAGGAACTAGACTGGAGACCATTTAAAGGCCTTTGCAGGTGCTCCAGGTGTCAATATTGAACCTCTCCACAATATTCAAATTTTCTGAGATACTCAATTTGGTGTTTTCATTAGTTGTCAGTTATAATCATCATTAAACTAAATAAACAATTGAAATATGTCAGTCTGTGTGAAATGAATGTATACATTATACAAGTTTCAATTTTTGAATAGAATTACTAAAACAAATCAACCTTTAATTGATATTCTAATTTTATGATCAGCACCTGTATATCAGATCTTGCTGTGTATGTATTATATGATGGGTGGTGATCAGTGACGTGCCGTGAGCACTAGGGTTGGGTAGGCATGGCGTTCCAAATTGAGACCACCAATGTCAACACCAATGACAGTTTCATATGTTTCTGCTGGCAAGTGTTAATTCAATTAATTTCAATTCAATTCAACTTTATTTGTATAGCGCAATTTACAACAAAGTCATCTCAATACGCTTATCAAAATATAAAATTCATAATAAAGAAAAAACCCAACAAGATCCACATGAACAAGTATTTAGCCATCAAAACAAAATCAGTGTGGTAAAACACCATTAAAGAAACATAAACAATTGTTTAACATAGCCTCCATACTCTCCCAACAATATATATCTGATGACATGACAGCGCATCCATTGTTTGTGTTGGAAACACAGAAACACGGAGAAAATGACAACAGCAACAACTCGGGACATCCTCAGTGAGACGCATCCACAAAACCAATCCTTCTTTTTGTTCCATTCACCGTGAAAAGTATGAAACATGTTCTGACCTTACCTTTTCTGAGGGTCTGGTAACTCAGGTGTTGGTCTCCATCTTTTAAAAGATGTCGTTTTTTTTCAAAAAAAAAGTTTCTTTATCATCTCTAGCGCTGTCATCCTGCCTTTAGTGTTATCCCGCCCACTAGCTAGAGAACGAAGGCACAGCGGTCACGCGATATCAATTCACTAATGCACTGTGAACTTAGGTATAGCATTTAGCATAGCGCTGTTCCGTCCAAAGGCAGCGTAGAGAGCTGCCTTTGGACGTAAATGGTTGTCATCGTGGGGACCTGACTGCTCATGCGCAAACACATAAAAACACGCTATGGGATCAGAGGCAGAGCAGCAACGTGCCTTTGAGAAGGGGTGTGGCCTCCTCCTGCCTTACAGCGGTTAGGAAATAGCGATGTTTAGCGATTTTGACTATGAAAAGCACAAAATGCAGACACTTTCAAACTTACAGGTACTGTAGGCAATTGGAAATTGAAAAATAAATAATTTATAATTATATTATAATCAAAATATCAATTCACCTTTGGGTAGGCACTGCCTACCTTGCCTAAATAATAATAATAATAATAATAATACATTTTATTTGTAATGCACTTTACATTTGATTCCAAATCTCAAAGTGCAACAGGATTAAAAAAATAAATAAATAAATAGAACACAACATATATTAAAAGACAGGACTAAAAGAGGCATTACCCTGACGGCACGTCACTGGTGGTGATTGAGTGAGTATTGGTGTAAATCTAAAGATCCCTGTGAACTCGTTGCTGTTAATACTTTCACTGACACATTATATCTCTTTTAGTAATATGAATATGCAGCAGTCAGTTACAGTTACATGACTGGGATGTTGAAATTGACTCGTTTGGCGGAGCGAGGTGTGTGTGAGCTGACCCACACTCATTGGAGCTGAGATACCTCACTGACAACATATTCAGACACAATCATCCTTCAGCGTAAGATTTCATTGGCCGTGTTCGAAATGTCATGCTAACGAATTACTTATGCCAAGTCTGACATCAAAATTAGTATGTAGTGTGTTCATATTAGATACTATAAAAAGATTGGGTTCATCATAAATACTCAGATGTACACTGTGATGCCGGTGAATCTAGCATTAATGTTGGTCTGGGTTGCCATGTTGGGTGTTTTCGTGTGTGTTTGCCGCCCTGAGTTAATGGATGTGATTGTGATGTTTCCTCTTGTTCGGGACTGTGTCCTCACTCTCGCGTTAGTTCGTGGATGGGGGGAGTAGAACGAGAATTAATAAGTGTTGGCGGGAGGAGGAGGAGCGTTAGGTCATGTTCTGACAGTGTGGATGGTGTGCAACGGCGCTGTGTGCGATTGTACTGCTGCTCTGTAACCAGCAATTAAAAGCCACTTCTGACAAGGCTTCAGTAATCCTTATTTCACGGCTCATCCACACTACAGTACTATATAGGGACATTTTCTAAGTGTGCACGGTGGGCACACTAGTCATACTCAACCGTCCCATGATGCATTGCTAGTGGAATGTAAAATTGTCCTGGGACCGGCTTCAAGCTAAAAATCACCCCTTTTCAAAACAAAAGCATCTCTTCTTCTCTTCCTTTAGTTTTTTTTAACACTTTTGTAAATAGTGGTCTTGTTGTGAAGTTAACAGGAAGTTTGGTCAGTAGCACAATGAGGGTGCAAAGTCAACATTAGATGTGTACAGTATATGTGAGTTTTATGGATCAAATACTACATGTTGATATTCTACTTGGTCACTCTCACTCAAAATGCTTTGAGAACTTTCAAAGGTGGAGAGACAACTGAAATATTTAGCCTCAGCGTGCTTCAAGTTTTTGTCGTTGTAGGTTTGAAATGCATCTTGGGAAACTTGGAAGTATACTGTGGGAACGCTCATCATCCTAACCATACTTAAGTTATAGTATATAGTAGACAGTATATACTCATTGAGTCCATAGTGTATACAGAGTGTTGCACAAATTCATTACAGTCAATTTGTGCAACTGAACATTAGTGCCCTCCACTTCTAGTATCAGCTCACAGCACAAATGCCGATGCACGCTAATAAAACGATCCTCTCCTGGGAATGTTGAGATTGTCAGCAGGGTTACATTTTCAGAGAAATAACATGGTGTTCCTTTTTCAATTGGCACGTTGTCGTCCAGGGACTCTGAGTGGGGTTTTTTTTTCCATTGCAGGATCATGAGCTGACATTGCGTGTCTTTTAGCTCAACACATGTGAACCTATTGCGGGTCAGTGTGACGCAGGATTGGATGTAAGGTCAAGTGACTTCATCATTCCAGGGGCACTCTGTAAAAAAAAATACACCAGACTGCACATGTCTGAGATCAGTTAAATATAGTGTGTAACTTATCAGATAATGACATAGGCCTCATAGATCAATAAATCAAAGGTCATTTGTTTGTAAAAAGGTTGAAATTGCACCTCATAAATTTTTGATCTCCTGTCTCTTATTGACATTCTTGGAAAAGTTTGGTGCATTGCACTGTGGGATGTGGAGTCCTGTAGACGAATGCAGTGAAGTGTTTTTATATCTTTCTAACTGTGATTTATTGTGTTTGCCTCCAAAAACTCTGCCAAAGTGACTTCCAAACACATTTCTTGTGTTTTCACTGAAAGTTGCAGATGTTCATGTTGGTGTTTACACGGAAAGATCGAAATCTGTCTGAAATTGAATGTCTGGTGGAGTGAAGTGATATTGGGAATATTGGGAACAAACTAGAACAAAAATGGCGTTGAGCCAATCACTCGTCGTCCTTGTCTGGTGAAGAAACACAAGAAGTCACAGTAAGAATGAAGTAAAAACACTTTCAACCTTATTTTTTCAGGCAAATGATCTCCTATTTATTGATCTATAAGACCGACACTGTGTCTTTATCTGATAAAAGATGATCGTCTCCAGCAGATTTAAAGCTGACCGAGGCTGTGCTGCATGTGTTAGATTAACATGAACTATTCTTCACTGATTTCCTTCATGCAACAAAGTTCACGTGCATTAATGTTCCATTATATAACCTCAATGACCATCATGGTATGTGAAATGTTCATTGTGCTTTTGATGATAAAGAGCTCCAGTCACTGCTTCAGAGGTAAACAGACTTGGTTTTTATAACATTGTGTTTAACATGAAGCCCTCATAATCAGAGATAGAACCGAGCCTTTGCTTCTTTGCAGGTTTTACTGGTGAGCAGCAGTCGTCATCTTGACCAGTGGATCGTGCCAGGAGGAGGAATTGAACCCAATGAGGAGCCGTCAGGAGCTGCAGTCAGGGAAGTGTACGAAGAGGTGAGTTTAGTAGTACATCGCACCACATATGCTCCGTGAGAGTTATTTTGAGCAATGGTAAGCACTATTACTGTACCTAAGCAGTATTTATTTTAGTGTCTCTTCTTTACTTGAGTAGGGGATGCTTATTAAATGAGACAAATATTCTACAAAGGTATAGATGTACTCACTACTTTTTCTCTCCTGTCTGCTCACACATTTTGTTTCATTGCTTCAGTTTGAATTGAAAATGAAGTTTGTGATGATCCTTGTATGACTTGACCAAATCCTACTGCATTACCTTTAATACGTCATGCTCGGCAGTGCAAAAGTGATGCTCAAATGTGACTAAAAGTAAAGAAAATCGTTTTTTTCTGGTGATAAAACTGCAGCTGTTGGTTAGATTTACATTTGTTTCCTTGGCAATATAACACGGTTGTATTGGAGAAAAGAGTTTCTTAACCATGAGTTTTATTTCATTATATTTTGTGAGATGTCTCACTATGGGATGTGAGTGACGAGTGAGTCTACGATCCGAAGCACTCTATTTCACTATGCCAATCCTGATTGGCAGGTGAAGCGCGACAGCCCACTCGGAGACCCACCCACCTCCTATAAAAAGAGGAGATAAATAGGTGCGGACCATTCAAAAACCTCTTCTCCTCTCAGTTATTTCACGTGTTTAGTTCTGTCCAGTTTCATTGTCCACAGACGGGATTTTCCAGTCACTGGATGCTGGCAGGACTATCGTTTTCTCAAGACCACACTAGGTTGAAAAGTGGTTAAACAGCTCTTACCTTGCTCTGCGCGGTGAGTGATGTCTTCACTGCCACAATTCACGTGGAACCTCCGAGCCTCAGCTCCGGCTGACTGCTCCTTCCTGCTGCTTCGGCACACGCGTTGGTCTCCAGCGGCCTCTCACTCCGGTGACAGCCCCGCTGCTAGCTCCGTGCCGCAAGACCGAAGCTCACGGACCTCAGCACACCGAGCTGTTGTCTTTGACCACTGCCCTCGATGCCTCCAGGCTCCTGTGCATGTTGATCGCCCTCCTGTGCCCTCATTGTGGTGTACGGTCCGGCTCCAGCTCTGTACCATGGTACTCAAGCTTCCAAACTCTAGCCATCCAGCTGCTGTTCAAAACCCAACGCTGTCCCCAACATCTTGGACATTCCGGCTCACGTTGGCCCGCATCCTTGCTAGCACCAGTGCTAGCTGCCACGTGATAGCGCAAGCTAATCCCGCTGCTCCTATTGCCTGTGTCATGCGTTAATTGAGGTAGAGGCTCCTCTCATCGAGGGGACGGGATGCACTGCTGCTCGCCTTTGTCCATGTGGTGGGTGAATCTCCAACAAGGATGTGTATGAAGCCTGCTCGAGCTGCCTGGGCATCGAACATGCTCGAATGGCGGTCGGCATTGTGCGGTGTTCAACACCCAGTGCCTCCACAGGAGACTGGCACATCTTTTGGGCAGGCCCGAACAGGGCCCCTTTCCCTCCACGCATGGCGCTCCTGCCGCGGTGGACCGGGAAAAGGTGACTGTTCTGAACACTGCTGCTGTTCAGGGCTCCAGCTTGGACTCTCAGCTGAACCTGGTAGATATCTCCCCATTTGACGAGGTTGTCCTTGTTATAGACTGTGGAGAATTTGAGGAAGACTCCTTCGACCCACTCCTCTCAGGTGTGGACAATGAGGACTAGCTCTTCCTCACCCCGGCTTGGGACGGATTCGCTGTCGCTGCATCTCAGGAGGACATGGAGGGCTCCACGCCCTTCTCCCATCCCTGAGCCTGGATATGGTGGACATTTGCAAATGCTACACAGCTGGCCATTCCTTGGCCTGCCTTGAGACCGCTATGAATGGAAGAAGCTCCCCGTTTCCAGGGGTGCTCTTAGGCAAATCCTCCCAATCTTCCCTGAGCTGCTCGTAGAAGTAGCACGTCCCTGGAGTAGCCGCCCTTTCACCGGGAGGACCCCGGTGGCAGGTGCCTCCATCCTCGACTGCGAAGCCATGGAAAGCCGCGGACTGCTCAGGATGCCGCCGATGGAGCCGCTTGTAGCGACGCACCTGCTCCCATGTCAGCCTGCCGTGTCTCTACCGTGTTTCTACGGAGACCCATGCTGCCGTCAAAATCGGACCGTCTCCAATCAGACCTGTGCTGTAGGACCTACACGCCCGCTGCCCTCTCGCTCAGGGCCATGAATGTCCTCTCCCTTCTCACCGCCTACCAGGCAGATCTTTGTGAGGAATTTGCTCTGTCCCAGGACCCAGCGATAATGGAGGAGATATCCACGGTGGCCGACGTGTTTCTCTGTACCTAGGCCTGCTCACTGCAGTCAATGGGTAAGGTGATGGGCAACATGGTGGTCCAGGAGCATGCTCGCTGGCTCGACCTTGCTAAGCTGACAAAAACCAGAAACACACTGAGGCTAAATATCTCCATTGATTCTCCACCTTTGAAAGTTCTAAAACATTTTAAGTGAGAAAGTAGATATCAACATGTGCTAATTTGATCCATAAAACTCATGGAACCACAGGGCGACCGTGGCTCGGGTGGTAGTGGGTCGTCTTCTGATCGAGAGGTTGGGGGTTCGATCCCAGTACCTGACTATGTGTCGAAGTGTCCTTGGGCAAGACACTGAACCCTAAGTTGCTCCCAGTGGTCGACTAGCACCTTGCATGGGAGTCCTGTCCCACTGGTGTGTGAATGTGAGAGTGATTGGGTGAATGAGCTGATATGTAAAGCGCTTTGAGACTGCTTCAGTGTGGTGATAAAGCGCTATATAAAATCAAGTCCATTTACCATTTTACCATTTCGGAGATTTTCGGAGACCCGTCATTGTGCAAGTGACAAAACTTTTGGTTAACTTTATCACAAGAGCCCTCTTTAGAAAAGGGTTAAAAAAAACTAATGGAAGACAAGAAGATATATATATATATATATATATATATATATATATATATATATATATATATATATATATATATTATTTTATTTTATTTTTTTCCCACCAGTTTTTTCGGGCTTTTTTCAATTCCGATGTGAGCCAGCTCACTCTTTGTTTACATTTGTTTATCCTTTGAGTAGGCTATATGTGCACCACAGGCATGTTAAATTTTTCATTCACACTATGCTGAGATGCTAAGGGCAGAGTTTATAATTTTTTTAATTGTAATGTTATATGTTGTAAAATATGTAGTTATCTGATTTCTTAATCAGAAAAATTAAGCTACTGTGAAGTTGCTGTTGCACTCTTGCTTAAACCTGGGTTAAAGCTTGAAATAGTTGAATGACAGAACCTCATTTACTTTTTATTTTGGGATTGTTCTCTGCATTTTAACTCTTGAACAATCACAGCAATAAAGCACTTTTGACAATATACCGGATGTCTGCAGTCATTTTTAAGCGCATAAAAAAATTGAAAATCAAATCAAAACTCAAGTTTTTCTTAAAAAAATCTAAGATTTTTTTTTTAGGCATAATCGCCCAGCCCTACATCACTGACGTAGTATGAGTAGTACGTTAGTATACCTTTTTCGAATACTGCCAGAGTGTTTTGGGTGGAGATGAAAATGAACTTTCAAGCTGTAGTTTTGAGCTTTTTCATTTTCTTTTTTGGATAAATGATGTTTGATTGATTGATCTATGAGGCCTGCCCTACACTATGATTTTATCTTCTAAAAAATATCATGAGTGCCAGCTTTAAATTATTTTCATGAAATTAGAATTGGTGAAAACACTAAGTCAAGAAATATCTGTGCTTTTACTCAGGAAATGAAGTTGAGTACATTTTTTCATGATGGGATCCACGCGCTTTGTGTCAGTTGCTAACTGTGTATGATTTAATTTGCCCAATCAGGCTCATTGAGGCAATGACGTGCAGATAAACTGTCAGAGGTGAGATGAGATGATGTATTTAGTGCCTCACGGCCCGAGTCTACTATAGGAGTAGTTGTTATCACTGTTGTCAGCGGAAAATTATGCTGCCAAATTATTTGACTGTAGTGCAGAAGTGGTCAGTGAAGAGTGTTGGGGGTTTAGTGGAGAACATTTCTGATTGGTGTCCAGGGTGTTTACAGCATGCAGTGAGCTGGTGGACTTCTGCTGGGGATAGTCGTGTGTTGACAGCTCTGAAACATGGCAGTGACATTTAGGAAAGGTTTCCAGTTACCCACATCCTGTGATTCCCAAACCAAACATAACTGGATACAAATGACCTGCTGTGAACAGCCTGCAGCACAGGTCGGGCTGTTCAAACAGAATGTTGTCAGATTTAAATTGGATTATGCTCTGTATTCCCTGCGTTGATGCAACATTGTTACAAGCAGACTGAAAAACCATTTAGGGGCTTTAAAATATTAGGAAATAGCTCCTAAGTCTCTCCCTAATTTGTTTGGAAAGCACATTAGGGAGATTATTGGGTTATTTATTGCAATAATGTCACTCAGTGCTGTGAATTTGCAGTAAAACATTAACTGTCTTTTATGGTCACCACTAAACTAAACATGTCTTTGTTTTTCATCATCCATATTTTACTCTTATTTTGTATATTTTTATGTCATTTTGTGTGTTTTTCTGGGGATTTTGTTTTTGTGTTTTTTGTTGTAACTGCGTATATTTATGACACTGTGTGTTTTTCAGACAATTGTTTGTTTTTTGTTGTCATTTTCTTTCAGTTTGTATGCTTTTTATGTCTTGTGTGTTTTTGTTGTCCTATATTTTTGTTGTTTTGTGTATTTTTGCTGTGATTTTTTTTTCATTTTGTGTTTTTTAGAGTTGGTTAATTTTGTCTGTTTATGCGTTTTTTTTTTTAATGTGTATTTACTTTTTACTTTGGGGGAGCCGCAAAATATTGGGCCGAGGGCCATATTTTTCATATTACATGTTTCTGGGGACATTTTGTGTGTTTTTGCTGTAATTTGGTGTATTTTATTTTTATGTCATTTTGTGTGTGTTTTTTTTTTTGTTGTAATCTTTTATCATTTTCTTTCATTTTGTATGCTTTTTGTCTTTTCTGTTTTTGAGTCATTTAGTGTGTTTTTGTTGTCCTATATTTTTTTTGTTTTGTGTATTTTTGCTGTCATTTTATGCATTTCATTTTCATGTGAGTTTTTGACTCATTTGGTTTGTTTTTTCTTGTCATTTTTTATGATTTTCTTTCATTTGTTTCATTTGGTATGGTTTTTATGTCTTGTGTGTTTTTGAGTCATTTTGTGTTTTTTTGTTGTCCTATTTTGCTCCATTTTGTTGTTTTGTATATTATTTTCACATTGTATGTGTTTTTTGGATTTGTTTTGTGTATTATTCTGTCTATCTATGCATATTTTTATGTGTATTTACTTTGGGAGGGGGGGGGGGGGGGGATGCCACACAATATTTGGTCCAAATGTACATTTTTATCCATAAGCTGTTTATTTATTTATTTATTTTTTAGGAATTATTTGATAATTCTCAATCAACCTTGTATCCACACTCTCACATGAGAACCCTGATGATTTCTTTCTAGACTGTTGAATCTCTACGCGTGTGGAGCTTCAATCACTTTTCTGTGTGTGAAATCTCTAACATTCAACGTTGTGCAGCAGGTCCTGTAGGCTGATTATTTAGCACAGCTCAGTTTAGTGGCTGCCCTGCTCTGTAGTAAATCTCTGGCATCATGAACATAAGCAGAAATGGATCTCTGCATGGTGCATGCTAGAGATTTGTCATTTCATTTTTAGACTATGTTTAGATCCACTGCGTTACTTCTCACTCACATGACGAGACTCATGGGAGTGCCGGCTTTCACTTCCTTTTTTACCTCCCTGAAAGGGGTTCATTGAGAATATCTGGCAATCTAATGTGAGAACAATGGAATTAAACATCAATGATTATTGATTTTATTGAAAGTTATTAATTTCATTTATTTTGAGCTAATTGTTGATGTCTATGTTGCGTGCAGGCGGGTGTGAAAGGAAAGCTTGGTAGACTTCTTGGGATATTTGAGGTGAGCCGTGCAAATCATTGTACGCATTTTAATTTCTAAAAATATTTTTGCATCTTAATAAAAACATTTATATTGTATTTTTGCAGCTTAATCAAGACAGGAAGCACAGGACGTACGTTTACACTTTTGTAGTCACAGAAACACTAGAGGTCTGGGAGGAGTCTCTCACTATTGGTACGTATGCATGTCTGTGTAACTTTCTTGAAACTCATCAATTGCAGTGTTAATATAGATTCAAATTACAAACTGTGCATGTGGTGTGTAGTATTTTAATGCAGTAAATTACTTGATTTGTTTCTACAGGAAGGAAGAGGAAGTGGTTTGAATTAGATGAAGCCATCAAAGTGCTGCAGAGCCACAAACCGGACCACGCGGTCTACCTTCACAGACTCAGAGACATCTGTAATCCTCCACATAGCCCGACTAACGGCAACGCCCTCAGCTCTTCAGTAACGGACAACAACGCACCTCATTACGTCGTCAGGCCTGCAAAAGGTTCAGGTCACGTCAACAACAGATAGGAGCAACAACCGAGCTCTAAAAGCACCTTTGGGAAAACAATGAGTGAGAGCAACTGGAGCATCTATGATCAACTTTTCTTTGGAAGTTGGTCGTCAAGATGCCAAAATGTATCGTTGTATTTAAAAGTAATTGATGTGAACAAAGAAGAGCGAGCTTTGAGAGGAAACCCTTTTCCTACAGTGACTCCATGTAAAAGAAAATAGGAAGTGTCTATTTGTACTGTTGTCGTATGGACAACCCTCAGTGCTACTGGTACGGTTACCGAAGTACACGTACGTAGCGTCTTAGGTTTAGGGTTAGATTTAGGGTTAAGGTTAGGTTATAACCCAATATCGCAACAATTTTTTGGGTTACGGTTAGGTTTAAGGTAAAGTTTAGTCTTAGTCACGCGACCTGGCCAATGACTGACCTATCACGTGACCTAAACTGGCCAAATAGGGGCGGTGCGTACGGATAGAATGTTGGTATATTGATACGGCAAACGTACAGATAGCCACTGCCAAAAAAATACGGTTTTCAGGGTTCTTGCCAGCGCTGTTGAGCGTAGGGGCCCCCAACGTTGTAATTTTACTCCCCTACGGAGTGGAGGCTCCCCCGACACTCCGTTTTCAGCAACGTAGGGGGGATTTTCTGTTGTTTTTTTCCCCTTTTTTAATTAGTACTATTGTAATAATTGTTGCACACTTGGACACAAAAGGGACTCTCAGGCATGCACGGGTTGTTTTAACTCGCTTTTTAATCTGAATAACCGAGAAACACATTAATCAGCCGCACCGTCTATTGAATACAGGCGATCTGCTCCCGTCTTTACCCGAGGACCCCTGCAGCCATTTAGCTTCCCTCGATGCTGCCTGTCTGCATCCTCTGCATAATTACCATCCAATATAAACAGTGTGCTTCAACCAGGACGTAGCGTGTAGCAGCACGTGAAGCTGCTCGTCATGTTCGTACCTCACAACGGATCATTCTACATGCTCGCACGGATGTGAATACCGTCTGATAGAAACGTGTTCAGGCTTAAAGAGACATTGGCTTCAGTTTGGTCGGACATGCGTCTTCCACGTGTGCAACCTCAGCGCGTGTGTGTTTGTTCTAATATTACTGCAGGTCCCACATAATACCTCATTTCAATTTGAAAAGCGCATTTTGGAATAAGTCTTTTGAATAAAATGTTATTTCTTGTCTATACAGTGTCTGAGTATTTATTAGTGGAGGACCGATACCAAGCATGAGTAACTAGCTACATTCATCATCACCCTTCACCAATTCAACAAATAACTTTTAGCTTTTAAGTAAAACTGGAAAAAGATTAAAAAAACAACAAAAAACCCAACTTTAGCTTTACCAAATTTCAAATTTTTCCGCGCCGGTGGTGCTCGCTCGCGCGTCCCACGATCCCCCTATGCTGTGAAAAACTCCTGGTGAGAACCCTGGTTTTTGGATTGAGATCAGGTTTTTTCCTTCAGTACGTGTAAATCTGGCTACATTTTGGCTGGAATAAGATAAATTCTAACATATATGGCTCAATGACGTGGCACCCAAATATTCTGTCCAACTCAATCTTTAAACACGGGACGTGATGTCCTTTGTGCCAAAAGATGGTAGTAGTAACATGAGGTTTACCATTTGAGAGTGGTGTTGGAGCTGTGTCTCAGATACTGTATGTGAAGGATGTAAATTTGGCACACATCATCAGTAGTGTGCCTTTGAATCAGGGGGTGTTTCAGCCTTTTAAACACTAGACCCACCCACATCAAAGGTGGCCAGCTACAGGGTGATCAAGCCTGGGCTTTTGTCCCATAACTGTTTCCCACTCTCTCCTATCTATAGCTTTGGACCACTCCCTAATTTGTCTGTGCCCTTTGATCTTTTTCTCCCTAAGAAATGTCTTCTCCGCTATATGGTCGTCATCGACCCATATAAGAGTAAAAACTGTGTTCAACCAAAGACAAGGAGTTACTATCAGTATTACAACAAGCCTGATACTAGAAATGTATTCTCATTTTTGACATTTTGTGAATTTGTTCATATCTGTAAAATGGGTTTGAGTATTGGTTTGAGTTTTTCTTATATAGAAGTGCCTTTGATATCACAGCAAAATAAGAATATACTTATTTAACTTCAGAAATGGGGAAAAAGTGCCATATTTATTTTTAACGTGTCGTATGTTAAAAACAGCATGAATGGGTTTTTTCAGATTATGTTCATCTTATTTATGTCTATTATTGTGTTTCTTCTTGTCATGTCTCTTGTTTTTTGTCTCTGATGTCTCACCTTGTATAAAGTGTCTTTGAGCACCTGTAAAAGCACTTTATAAACTAAATGCAGTAGTTTTATTAATATCGATGGAAAAACCAGTACCGATGTCAAACGGTGTCGCATTTTATGGCAAATATCGGCCGATAATATCGTCCATGTCTAGTTTTCACCGTTATGTTCGAGTCAAATGCAGTGACTGAAACCATTGTAGGATTTCAATGCAAAAGAAAGGACTCTCATCATGACAGTTTGCAGATCAACCAGAATTTGTGTGTTTGTGTGAGTGACAGTGTAATTAGCTTTGCGATTGATCATGTGTCAACCCCATACTGTATAAGTGAAGTCTATTTACCCTTTTTAAACCGTTTTATAACAAAATGCACTCAATGTGGTATTTTTTCCTCAATGTTTGTCCTTGAGTCTTGTGCCTAAAGTGTGACAGTGTATATTTATGATGTTTTTTGC
Source organism: Gouania willdenowi (assembly GCF_900634775.1). NCBI lineage: Eukaryota > Metazoa > Chordata > Actinopteri > Blenniiformes > Gobiesocidae > Gouania > Gouania willdenowi. The sequence goes on from NC_041049.1 coordinate 44,835,286, forward strand.
ACATTTCTTTACTGTTTCAAATGTCCCTTTTTATACAAACAAAGGTGTGACAAAAATAACACAGGACATGATTGATTTAACATTTCATTTTTGTTGACAAATGACTGCTTTGGTTTTGTCGAGAGAAGATTTTACTTGGAAGTTAAAGGAATTAAACCAAGCGTATCAAACTCGAGGCCCGTGGGCCAAATCGGACCCTTTGGGGCATCCAATTCGCCCCGCAGCAGAAAGCAAAAAAGTCAGAGAAAAGTTCTAAATATCTCAGCTAGATATCTCCAAAATATTACCCAAATTTATGAACCTCCACAATATTAGCAGTGCTCATATTTTCCCCATGCGTATGTCACATGATGACATACATTTTTCTTCTCAAAATGTAAAAAAAAACAAAAAAATAAACCTTTCCTCAAATTATTCCAAAAAATGTCCCTAAATTACATCAAAATTGGCCACAAATTCAAAAAATAAATGGAAAGTGAAGATCCTGTAGGGATTGATATCTGTCACTTATTGCTTAGATATTATTGGTGGCTTACATATTTTATAATTTATTTATATGTGAAAGTGCAAACAAGAGCACAATAATTATTACATTTCTCATTTACCCGTCTAAAATCTGCGGCCCTGTCAAGATAAACTGCTCCGTAGTTGGCCCCTGGACTAAAATGAGTCAGTCACCCCTGAATTAAAAGGTTCCTGTTACCCACTGTGTTTTCAACACAATATATTCGTTTTTGAAATGGAGGCCACGTCACAGGCACTATTGTCACTCACTGAGGTGTATTCATGTGTTGGTATAAATAATTCAGTACCAGGTAATGGATGTTTTGTAGTGGATACTTTTCATTTCAGGCTATTATCATAGCACAGTAGTTGTAAAAATGTTACATTTGGGTTTAGCAGTAAAAGTTCATGTTGAAATACCATCCAAAGCATAGAATGATTACAGCAGCTGGTTGGACATCCCTCATGGTGTGTTTGTTTTGAACTGCAACCAGAGAAACCAAATGTTATGTGTCGCAACTGTAATGCCTTATAACAGCAATGCTAGGAACCTAAGCCTAGTCTTTGAAAGCACCCTGGCAAAGGTTAAACATTGCCATGATAGTGAATGGAATAATGTATCAGTAATTAGTGAATATACTAAAAAAGAAATAATTATGAAACTAATATTGTCTCTGAAGGTTAAATAAAATAGCTTGTTAGTGACCTCAGGTCTATTGTTTTTCTGCTCACATATTTGAACTGCCCTTTCAACTTTTTCTGTAGTAGGAGTGATTTGGTTAATAATAGATCTTTAAGTTTATTATACAGTTAATGATTAATTAATGAGTAGTCCTCAATAGTGGGAATTTTACGAGCTGTTTATTGTGCGTGTTAGACGGAAGTAATTCAAAGAGTATAATCCTGATGTCTGATGATGAATAAATTGGAGCCAATGCAAACGTTTACAATAGAAATGTGCAAATAGTAGCCTGGGGGACAAATGCAGCCCTCAAAGTAAACGCAGAAAATGACTCCAAAAATACACAAAACAGCAAAAATACACCTCAAAACAGCAATATTGCTCCAAAAACACACAAGACAGCTACAAATAGACACAAAAAGCTGAAAAATATACAAACCAAAAACTAAAATTCACAAAAATAACTTTAAAAAAATATACAAACCTACTACGAAAACACTCGAGATGAGTAGAAATATACATTAAAAAAAACTGAAAAATATATTCAACCATATACAAGCAACAATAAAAACACAGAAGATGACACAAAAACTGATAAATTTATCAAACTCCAACAAAAAATACTCAAAATGCCCCCCCCCCAAAAAAAAAAAAAACACACAAAAATAAATAGAAAAAATAATAAACCAAAAACAAATATTACGAAAAAAAAAAACTAGAAATTGCACAAATTCATTAAAAAAACACTTAAGGCTATACAAATATACAGAAAAACTGCAAAATATAGAAAAGAACAACAAACACACACATTAACTCAAAAACACTGAAGACCACTACAAATATGCACAAAAAATAAATAAATAAATAAAACATGTATATAAAGACAACTAAAATATTCAAAATGACTCCAAAAACACACAAGCCGAGTACAAATATAACACATAAAACTGATAAATACACTAAAGGATTCAAAATGACTCCCAAAACGCGTATACAGTATTACGCAACAAAAATGAAAAAAATATTAATAAACCAAAAACAAATATTTAGAAAATTAACTAAAAGTGTACAAGACGAGTACAAATACGCACATAAAACTGACAAATACACAAACTCCAACAAAAAGATGCAAAATGTGTCCAAAAACACACTAAACTCTTTCCTGTTAGGGTTAATGCTCAGATCGGTGGTTATTCTAAATGCTGACATAAATCAAACAATGATATTTGTGTGATCAAATGTGTGGTTTGTAATAAAACAATGAACATTCCCAGTGGCTGATGCATCGTCGGACTGACTGTGTCCCCGCCCACCCGCCGCTGCCTGAGCCCGGTCAGGTGTTCGCTACTTTCACTCGTAAACTTTGCTTTTGGAAACGTTTTCACTCGTTTTTGTGACAGAAGAACCGCGGACATGCTCAGACGGATACTGCAGATGGTGAGTTTGTGAAGAAGCGGTGGCCTTAATCACCGCTTTCGCTTTCAGAACGAGGTTTGGTTTTCTTTCGAAGGCCTGTGCTTGCTACGTTCATCACAGGGACGCACGTTTTGTTACACATCGCAGCGCCTGTGGGCGGGGTATTCAGTGTGTGCATTAGGGAATCATTCGCTGGCAGCCCATGCGGCAGGTTACAGTGAATACATCAAGCGCTTCTTGGGTTGGTTAGCTATAAAATGCTAACCAGACATATGCCAATGTGTACAACAGTGCAGCTAGTGAAGCACTAATGTATTGTTGTTGTTGCTGCTGTGTGAACATCTTTAGAACTATTTAGTTTGTAGAAAACCTGGGACGCTTATGTAGCCGTTCATTATAAAATTGTATATACGTAGTCTCTACTCGCTATGTTATAAGCATCATAAATAAACACATCACGATTATGTCACATGCTAGTGTTGATGTTAGCCTGAGACGGTGGGCCTTTATATGTTGTGTCATGGTGGGTTTAACGGTCTAACCCCTTGAGACTATTATGATATTCATAGTTACATTGGTGGAATACATAAATATCACTATTGTTAATGACGGGGAAGTGCAGATGTTAGTTTCTTAGCTAGCTTCCGCTCAGAACTACATTTCCCATGAGGCACCACGCGCTGCATTGGTAAGACTTTTCAGCCTGAAAAGAAGTGTTGAAGTAACTTGTGCAAGTGAAGTGAATTAAATACATTTGGTCTTCGTGCATGTTTTAGTTGGTGGACATTTTGGACAGCAAATGAAAGCCTGATAAAGAGAAAATGTAGACCACAGTGGGTACATATTTTCATTGGAAAATAATCCCAACCCACACCACCAACCGAAAATGTTTTTTAGAAGGAAACTTCGTAGCTTATATGAACAATATACAGTCATTCTAATCTACCAAAGTGTCTTGAATAGGAATCAAATAAACACAAAGAAAAAACGTTTTTGTGATCTTTCATAGTTCTTTCTAATAAAAAAAAAAGCGCAATTAACAATCTGCAGTCATTTTGATACATGTTTTTAATAGGAATGAAAGGAACAACAACAACAAAATCTATTACGATTTTTTTTTTTTTTACTGTTATTTTTTTCCAAATAAAAAGTGCAATAAAAAATATGCAGTCATTCTAATCAATGTTCTTGAATACAAATATAAAACAAAACTGATTAGAAGTACAATTTACCTTTATTCTGTTAAATATTGTTTTGTTTTATGTATTTTTTCTATTATTTAATTTTCTGCAAAACAATGCAATTTAATTAAAAATAAATCCTGAATTAAATAAATAAAGAAATAGTACACATGAAGAAGACGCCTATTCATTTCAATTCTGGCTCTACAGTAAACTATGCAAAACTGCATCATAGTTCCTTTTCTTTTTAAAAGTGCAACTGAAAATGTATTTTGTGCCTTAACAATTGGACTGAAAAACAAAACCCATATCAAAGAAATAATATAAATAAACTATGGCTTTCATTCTCTCTTTTGTTTCTCCCTTTCCTCTCTGTGCCCTTCTTACCTTGGATTTCACACGTTTTTTTCTTTCTCACTTCTTTCATTTTGTCTTGGGGAAGCCAAAATGCTTCCACACTTCTGATTTAAAACATGGTGGTGCATCCTGAATTTCAACTTTGAAAGAGATAGCATCCTTTGCTGTTTTAAAAAAAAATAAATATATATATATATTTTTAGTACTGCAATTCAATTTCAAAGTATCGATGTGAACCGTGACACTTTTGAAAACTGCCTTACGTTTAAGGGTGCACTGTTGCATAAAAAGCAACATTTGGCCTTCGGTTTTGTGAGCTAAAAGCAAGGCCGAATAGTAGCATGTGTGATGCAATGACGCAATCAAACAACGTGCAGTGATATTGAGTCGGAAAAGTATGTATGCGTTGCAGCAGGAGGAACAGCTCCTCCTTTTCACACACCAACACAGCCAGACTCTCTCCTTACTACTATCCGTTGTCCGTCACCGCGTAAACTGTCCAATTCCACAACAGAGTCCGTTGTTAGCGCTGTGAGCCCTGAATTCGTAAACATCTCCATCGTTTCCTCCTGACACTACACCGGGTCTCGCTGCATAAGCTGGTGTAGCATTAGCACGGAGTGCTAACAGCTGATGTGTGTAAACAATGGATATGTGGCTCCAAGCAGTGACTCCCAACATGATCGGCAGCAGAAAAAGTAGTGCAGTTTGGGTGTCCAGTAGTGCAGTTTGTATTTACATATATGGCAATAAAGTATAATATATATTCTATATTAAACCGCAGTGTTTGTTTTAGCTGTTAGATAGTTGGAGAGGGAGGAGCTCACATTCTCGGAGGCGTGTTAGATGATGTCACCTACCAACGTGGGAAAAATCCAACTGTCCTGTTTAAAGCTGAATTTTTACAAAATGTGAAATAACAAGGGTGGGAGGAAACTTTTTCTACTTTGGTCCTCTGAATGAGGCTAAAGGGATGTATATCACTGTAGCAAAATCATTATAAAGTGATTTTTTTCATCATACCACCCCTTTAATGCACTTTAGCTTTTTCATGGAATGCATGTTTTGTTTTATTTGAAGGGCTAATATAAATGAAAAACTTTGTTGTGCTTTTTATGAAAAGCAAAGGCTACTGGAATATTTAAAAAAAAAAAATGTCAGAATATTGAATAAACATTTACTTTAATTAAAAAAACATGTTTAAAAATGTATTCTAGGCTATTTATGCACTAGTTAAAAACAAATAGTGAAAAACTTAACAATCACATTCGGTATTTAGCCAAGCGTTTATATTTTATTTGGCTTCGGCCTCAATTTTTTTTTTTCGGTGCCTCCCTACTTACGATTAATCTTTACATCCATAATTATTATTATAAGTAGAGACAGTTTTATCATTTAATTTTGTTCTGTGTTGTTAAACATTTTTAATGGTGGTTTAAAAAAAAAAAAAAAAAATTTTAGACCAATTACCGGTAGGTAAAATTTAATAATTTCCCACGACACACCTGACAATCTTCTCAGTGGTTGAAAAACCCAGATTTAGACAATTGTGCTAGACTGATAGGGTTTACTGATTTAATTGCATATTTAATTTTTTGTATTAAAAAGGACATGTTTGGTAAAGGAGTTAGTATTTTTAACGGAGTCAAGTTTCATTAATGCTCTGTGAAAGCAGAAATATCCAAATTCAACCATCACTTTAATTATAATGCAATTTATTTGCATTTTGGAAGATTCTTCCCTAATATTAAAATCCTGGAGAACAAAATAAACTGTGGAAGTTGATTTTAGTTTTTGGTGTATGAATTGTAGATTACAGTCCATACGGAAAGTATTCACAGCACTTTGCTTTTCCCACATTTCATCATGTTACAAATGTATTAGAAATAAAGAATGAAAATATAACATGTACATAAGTATTCACAGCCTTTGCTCAGTATTTTGTTGTGGCACCTTTGGCAGCAATTACGGCCTCAAGTCTTTTGGAATATGAAGCCACAAGCTTGGCACATTTATCTGTGGCCACTTTGGCCCATTCCTCTTTACAGAACCTCTTGAGCTCCATCAGGTTGGATGGGGAGCATCGGTGCACAGCCATTTTCAGATCCCTCCAGAAATGTTCAATGGGATTCAAGTCTGGGCTCTGGCTGGGCCACTCTAGGACATTCACAGAGTTGTCTTGAAGCCACTCCTTCGATATCTTGGCTGTGTGCTTAGGGTCGTAGTCCTGTTGAAAGATAAACCGTCGCCCCAGTCTGAGGTCAAGAGCGCTCTGGACCCGGTTTTCTTCCAGGATGTTTCTATACATTACTGCATTCATTTTTCCCTCAATCTTGACTAGTCTACCGGTTCCTGCTGCTGAAAAATATCCCCACAGCATGATGCTGCCACCACCATGCTTCACTGTAGGGATGGTATTGGCCAGGTGATTAGCGGTGCCTGGTGTCCTCCATGCATAACGCTAGGCATTTACGCCAAAGAGTTCAATCTTTGTCTCATCAGACCAGAGAATTTTGTTTCTCATGGTCTGAGAGTCTTTCAGGTGCCTTTTGGCAAACTCCAGGCGAGCTGCCATGTGCCTTTCACTAAGGAGTGGCTTCCGTCTGGCCACTCTACCATACAGGTCTGATTGGTGGAGTGCTGCAGCGATGGTCTTCCTGCTGGAAGGTTCTCCTCTCTCCACAGAGGAACCCTGGAGCTCTGTCAGAGTGACCATCGGGTTGTTAGTCACCTCCCTCACTAAAGCCCTTCTTCCCTGATCACTCAGTTTAGAGGGACGGCCAGCTCTAGGAAGAGTCCTGGTGGTTCCAAACTTCTTCCATTTACGGATGATGGAGGCTACTGTGCTCATTGGGACCTTTAAAGCAGCAGAATTTTTTCTGTACCCTTCCCCAGACCTGTGCCTTGAGACAATCCTGTCTCGGAGGTCTATAGACAATTCCTTTGACTTCATGCTTGTTTTGTGGTCTGACATACACTGTTAACTGTGGGACCTTATATAGACAGGTATGTGCCTTTCCAAATCATGTCCACTCAACTGAATTTACCACAGGTGGACTCCAATTAGGCTGTAGAAACATCTCAAGGATGATCAGGAAACAGAATGCACCTCAGCTCAATTTTGAGCTTGATCTCAAAGGCTGTGAATACTTATGTGCAAGTGATTTCTTCTTTTTTTTTGTTTTTTTTTTTTTAATGAATTTTCCAAAAATTTCAAACACATGTTTTAAGTTGTTATTATGGGGTATTGTGTGTAGAATTTTGGGGAAAAAAGTGAATTTAATCCCTTTTGGAATAAGGCTGTAACATGATGAAATGTGGGAAAAGCGAAGCGCTGTGAATACTTTCCGTATGCACTGTAGGTACATATTAGAAAATTAAAAAAAGAAATGAATGGGAAAAGATTACCACACACACAGTCTGTGCATCTTTAAAAGCATGTTAGAATAGTTTTGTTAGCAAAGATATTGATCAGAAATCATGTATGTGCTGGTCCAATTAACCTTTTACGGTAATTTTTAAAAGCCCTTTGTTTTCTACATTGATACTGAATAAAGCTATAATAACAAGCAATGAATTAACATCCACCAAATATAATACAGAGATTAAGACACTCAATTACATTAAAATATTAACTTAAATACTGCAAATAATTGACATTTTCTGTTGTATTTCTGAGCTGTGTTGCAATAATGTGTTTGAGGTCGGTGCTTTATTTTAAAAGTCACCGTAGGGCTGGTTTGTTCATTGAGGGGTCAAAGTCGAACTGGTTGGATTCAATACTTACCTGGCTCTAAGTTCATTTCACCTACAGGCTCCTCCCACACAGACCATTTTATGAGAATACGTGAATTATTAAATCGTTCATTCACCAAAATGTGGCCATTCTTTTCATCTGTATTCCTGTTTTGGTTTTTTTATTCATTGTTTTAATTTAGTTAATTGATAATACTCATATAGCACCACCTCACATGTCACATTTACCATTCACTCGAGTCACCTAATATCTGGAGATTAAACCAACAACGCCCTGATCTGGAAACTTCTATCTTTTCATTCTAGCCTCAGGCTCTGTGACACTCCAAACATAGAACTGTAAACTATGAGTGTATTATGAATAATAAAGTCCTAACCTCTGTTCTACCATGATGTGGGCCACACAAAGTTTAACCACATGCCTTTCTTCATTACACAGACGCCTGGGAAGGGAGGGTCCCAGAATGCTGAGTCAGAGCAGCCCAGCACCGATCTGAACCACGACCAGACTTCTGAGGTAAAAAAAAATAAATAAAATAGACTCATCACTTGGCAAAGCTGATGTTTAAAGGTCTTTAAAATATATACATCATGTTTTTGTGTCCAGGGTTTTATTTGTCCTCAGTGCATGAAGTCACACAACTCTGCTGAGGAGCTTTTTAAGCACTATGAGCTTTTCCATGACACTGGAGATTTTCCTGCTCATATGGCTCCCACACGGTGAGACTACAGCATGGTACACACATGAGAATGTTCAAAATCTCAAATGATTTTTCAATCTGTTACAGAGCCTACACATGAATAGGGATGTATATTGATAAGGATTTAGCGATTCCAATGCTTTATCAGTTCCTGCTCATCGATCTGTTTTTTTTTTTTATCGATTTCCAAATAGGCTGAAAAACAAGTAGTACATGAGTACAGAAAAGAATACGACCTGGTTTATTTAAATAAATCTTAATTAGGAGGAGGGAATCAAGTAGTTTCTTGGACTCAAACTAAAATAAGGATTTTAATAATGACAATAATAATAATAATAATAGATCAGTTTTATATAGCACTTTTAAAGAAAACTCAAAGACGCTTTACAGGAGACACTTTACGCCTGCTTCCTTGTTCCTCAGTCAGCTCGCCTCTTGATTGACTACATTCTGTACAACGTCACAAATCAATCAGGGGCTCATGAGTCAAGAGTCGTCTGCTTAATCTACACACAAAGATTTTTACCCATAAATATTGAATTTATGTTACAGACTCCCACATTTGAAGATACAAAATTAGATATAGAACAGTTTTGATCAAACTTTTAAGATGATTAAACAAAATCAAACAACGTGATGTAATGCTGCCTTCCAAGCAACTTCAAACTCGTCATTTTCCTACCCACTGCTTGAAAAAGTGACTTGGAATGCCACCTGTGCTCATACTCCATGAAAATTCAATATTCTAGTTCTCAGCCATGTTTGAGATATTTCCACGTTCTGCCACTGAGCTCGGTTTAACTTGGAGACCAGAATAGGTTGATTTCACGTGACGTCACATTTCTGCATTGTGAGAGTGTGAGATTCAGATGGAGGGCTGGAAGCTTGTGAATCTGCCATCTGAAATAATCAAAATGCCCATGTTTTGTGTAATTTACGTAATTGTAATCGGTTCTAACCGAGATAAGGAAAAGAGATTTTATAGAAATGTAAAAAGCTCACAGATCAACGCCGTAAAAAAGTGGATTTTAAACCTACGTCTGCAGTCGGGAGGAGCAGAGTCTGCTGATGCCTTTGTCTCTAGTGACCACTTCATCAGAGGTATGTTGTTTTTGTGGTTATGTTTATATAGCATTAGGTTGTCGTTAAATGCTAATTTACTAAGTAATGATTATTAAGTTACCGATAATCTATTATGGACTTCATTAGGACTTTTTAGGCTGCCCTGCTCCCTGCTACTTCTTTCTTTCACCCCTGCTGCACACTGTGCACAGTAAAAGCTGAACACCCAAATGCTATTTCACTACATGTCATAAAGTACTATTCAGTAGTAGTATATATGTATGTGACAAACAAACTTCTTGTATCCTTAACTGTCAGGCTAATGTCAACGTTAAGATGTTTTGCGTGTTTGTTTACATTATAGCCATTACTGCTAGCTGCTAGCATCTTAACACATAAAATAATAAAAGAACAAACATTCACCCTGGCGAAGACCAAACGATAATCATCGTGGAGCCATTTGGTACCAAGGTTGTGGACCCACCCACTCACAAAATAGTTATATGCCCGGTAGCACTGTACATAATGCTGTTCTTTTGAATTTGTTATTCGTTGATAGTGATGTTAGTGTTTTTACTGAATTAATTTCATTGAGCCGTGTTGTAAGACAAATTTCTGCACTTTTGAACAGACAATAAATTTCATCTGCTGTTTGGTGTTGTAGGATGTGTGAAGGACTAGATAGTTTTTTTTATTGTACAGTCGTACAGCGGTGGGGATGATTTACCTGCGGTAGCGCTCAGTTCTACACTGTGGGTGTTTCAGTCTGCAACTGAAGGAGCTGCTCAGAGCCTGGTCAGCAAATCTTTAGATTCTGTCAAACTCACTCATCTTCATGTGATACGGGTCACGCCCAACTTATTTGTTTATTAATTGTTTTCATCTTTGTCTTGAAACTGAATCTAAATCAGTGCGATACGGACTCTCTGCAGTGGTTTCCTCCATAGGCGTATTCTCCAATTTTACTGCCTGCCCTCCGTCTTCCCTTTGCGCGTCGTCATAATCAAGTGACTGAAACCCAGCTACTTTTAACCTGGAAATGCTGAGTTCTTAGTTGCCTTGAACGCAGCATTACATGTTTCTCAGTCAGCTCACTTCTTAATTGGCTTCGTTTGGTTCCACGTCAGAAATCACAGGCACGTGAGTCGTTACTCTACACGCAACAATTTTTACTCATAAATATTGAATAAGTTTAATATTTAACGATTGTCGGCTCTGACCTGTTTTAAAGCCGATTATCAGGACATATTTACTCTTGACACACCTCAGAGCACATGGTCATCTTATGAAATTAAATAATGTGTCCTTGGTCGGGAAGAGGGAAAACCTGGACAAAAACAGCTTGATTGACTTTATGTGTACTCCTTGTAACTTGAACTTTATTTGAAAACTGTGCTTTTCACAGGTTGTTGTTTATTTGTTGTAGTTTTTTACCCTTGTGTTTTCATGAGCTTGCTCCATTCTTGTTTTAGGGAAGACCTGACAATGCTGCGCCAGGAGGTACAGGATCTGCACACGTCTCTTAAGGTGGCGTTGTGTTTCTCTACGTTGGTTGGTTGTGGCAATACAAAGACTTACTGGTGTGTGACTGATTTCATTTCATTAGGAGGAAAGATGGTTCTCTGGAGAACTGAAGAAAGAGTTAGACAAAGTCCAAGGACACCTGAAGCAAGTAAATTCCCTCAATAATTCTACACATTAACACCGAGTTCTTTTCATGAACACTAGAGAAACCTTTTAACACCAATTCTACCTGTTGCTCTTGTTTCTTCAGAGCGATGGACAGGGCCCAGAGGATTTAGGTGGTGCTGATTACATTTTTTAAACATTGAAAATGAAAATGCATCATCAGTCACTGGGTTTCTCTTTATTTCAGCCCTTGAGAGGAAGCTGAATGAATCTGAGACAGAAAAGTTCAACATCAAGCAGATGAAAGACCTGTTTGAGCAAAAGGCAGCACAGCTAGCCACAGAGATAGTAGGTGAGTGTGGAACAAGCAAGTTTATTTATTATCCCCGCCACAAAGTAGAAGGGGGATATAGGTTTAGGCTCCGTCCATCTGTGCATCCGTCCGTCCGAGTTAAACTGGACGGCTTTCCTCAGAAACTGTTTAAGATAGGATAATCACATTTGATGTGTGGCTTCAGGGTATCAATACCCTGATGGAGTTCGAAAATGAGAAGGGCACAATTATTTTTTCCGGAGTTATTGCCCTTGGTCCGTTTTTCTTTACACTGTGGGTGAGTTTGTGTTTTGACCTACCACTGTTGCCGTAGTAGTCATCTTGAAAGCCCATGGCCTACTGGTCTCTACTAACTAAGTTCTTGTATTTTCGGCTTGAAAAAACATGTGCCTGTGAGTATGTTTAAGTTTACTGTTTTATAACACTCCTAAGACTGTGTTTGTGAAAGTTAAGCATAAACGGTGTGTTATATAAATCACTGCCCATCGCGGTAATAGTTAGCATGAGCATATACATGGGTTTTCCCATAGACGTTAGCATGAAGCTGGCAGACTTTTTTTATAGTGGTATTTTTTGTCCCCCGCCACAAAGTGTGGAAGAGCGATATAGGTTTGAGCTCCGTCTGTCCCTCCGAGTTAAATGGGACAGCTTTTCTCAGAAACTGTTTAAGATAGGATAACCAAATTCGGTGTGTGGCTTCTGGGTATCAATACCTTGATGGAGTTCGAAAATGAGAAGCGCGCAATTATTTTTTCTGTAGTCATTGCCCTTGTTCCGGTTTTTTTTTTTTTGGCGGGTGATGTTGATGACTTGATTTGAATGAACTTTTCTCTTTGACTTGTTTATTTGACAGACTTAAAGTCGCGATACGACGAGGAGAGAAGCCTGAGGGAGGCTGCTGACCAGAAACTCGGCAGATTAACTGAACAGCTCCAGAAAGAAAAGCATGACAACGAGAGACTCCAAACAGAACTGGTACCTTACTCATCACACTAACTCACCTTTACTTTGATGGATATTTGACGCTCCAGAAATATGTTTCACACCTGCCCACATGAACCTTTTGTTAAATACCTGAAATGATCTTTGATGCTGGTTTTACGTAGATGCACATTTGCAACCTTCCACCATCCATTTTCACTGTTAAGTGTATTTTAAAACAGCATAGTGTAGTCCTCATAGATCAATAAATCAAAAGTAATTAAAAAAAAAAGGTTTGAATCGCTGCTTGAAAGTTTTTATTGATCGCTAATAAAAAACTTTTTTTTTTTAAATGTCGGAAATGTTTCAGTCATTGCATTGTGGGATGTGGAGTCCTGTAAACGGACGCATGGAAGCCTTTTTCCTCCATTCTTACCATGATTTGTAATGGTGTAAGAAAAAGTTGATTCAGCGAATATCGTATCAATCCAAAAAAATGTCCAAATCCATTTTTTAAATCATGTTTTTTTTTAAAAAAAAAAAAAAAAAACATTTTATTGTGCTAATGCATAGCACGTAAACGTCTGGTCACTATGTGTCAGTGAACCACATCAGACCTTGTTAAACTACCTCACTCCCCAATGACTTTTAGCTTAGAAGTTGATTGCACTTTATTTTCATCAAACATACTGAGCACTTTTATAGGTGTGTGGTTACTTTTTTATTTTGAAGAAATTAAGAACTTAACAGAATTAGAATCAGTTGTAGAAGCAAAAGTTAAACTATTTAAAAAAATGTAATTTGACAGTTTCATTAAATATATCACTTGTTTTTGATATCTGTACTTGAATTACAGTTAGTTACCATTTACTTGTTCTTCCAAGTTTATAAAAAAAAAAAAAAATTGTATTTCATACCATTTTGTACTGATGATTATATATTGTATTATTCAGTATCGAGATAGATTGTATCGTGACATGCAAATCATGAATCGTATCGTATTGTCAGATTCATAGCTATGCACACCCCTAGTGTTTACAGTGATCAATACAAACATTCAAACCTTTTACATGTTTTTTGTTTCGAGCAAATGATCTTTGATTTGTTGACTTATAAGGCCTACAATATGTCTTTGTCTGGTCGAAAATAATATCTCCAGCAACTGGGGAATTGCATTGGTTTCTACCAATTAATTATGGGTGCTTTTATTCCCAACGACTTTAATGATTTATCTTTATACAACAGAAATGTGTTCATCTATATTTTTGGTTTTATTTTGGTATAACACTTTGACTTCCTATTCACTTAATAGCTGTTCTTTTAAATGTTTTATTTTGCATATGATGGTTTTGAACCTACATTGTTGTAGTTTTGTAACCACAAGTGCGTCTCATCTCCTCTTTAACTTTTTGCTTTAAACGCTGTCTGCTATTTTTGATGTTTACCACCAGACTGACACACACGGTGCCTCTGCTCTGCCCTCTAGCTGCAGCGACCTGGAGTCGAGGATGTGGAGGTCTTGCAGAAGGAGCTCATTCAGGTCCAGACCTTGATGGACAGCATGACCAGGGAAAGGGAGGAGGAGTCTGAACGCCTCAAAAACCGTTACGAGCAGCTGCAGGCTGACTACTCTACCTCAAAGGTCAGCAGGCTAAAAACACATGGGTGTGCCTCTCTCTGTCACTATAAGCCTTTACACTTATTATAACATGCATTAAATGTCTTTGCTGAATCCAGCCATATTTAGAATAAATATATTGTTGTACAAGTACGTCATCATTTATTTAAAATGATCTCTTTTCTCTAACGGCTATAATTAAGGACCCAGAAATGGGATTACACTGAAAATTTTATAAAGTCTTTTATTGTTGTCATGTCTGATCAAGTGCTGGAGCTCTTTTTCTACAAATCATTCATCAATCAAACTTTGAATCTCAAAGGATTCCTGCTTATACAATAATAGCCATTTCAGCTATATTTAACACTTGAGACTGCTGTGATGATGAGTGAAGCCATCTGCAGAAGAGGTTTCAAATTCAGGGCCTCAGCCTGACATATTTGACATGTCTCCCTGCAACAAGGTACCAGAATCTAATGAATGTGTCATCATCTTGCTGAGCAGAATGCCTAATAACCAGCCAATGTTCAGAATACGGTGTAATGGAGAGAAAAGGGTCTAAAACATGCTGATGTTTGTGCTCCCAAAGAAACATAGTTCTGCTGTTTTTTTTTTTTTTGCAATGCAGGTTCGATTGACAATTTTTAGCACTTTTCCTTTCCACTGCATTACCATCAACTGTATCTATGGAAACCACAGAACAACTTTTTGATGTCAATTTTCAAAATGCAATGTAGCACATTAGGTATGAGAACAGGAACCATTGAGTTGTAGCTCAGTGTGTGATGGCTGTGACTGTGTTTTCCATTCCACTCCGTTACCACTCAAGTGTACAGTGGGGCAAAACAGTATTAAGTCAGCCACCAATTGTGCAAGTACTTCCACTTAAAAAGATGACATGAGAGAGGCCTGTAATTTGTATACCTCAACTATGAGAGACAAAATGAGAAAAAAAATCCAGAAAATCACATTGTAGGATTTTTAATGAATGAATTGGTAAATCCCTCAGTAAAAGAAGTATTTGGTCACCTACAAACAAGCAAGATTTCTGGCTCTGACAGACCTGTGACTTCTTCTTTAAGAGGCTCCTTTGTCCTCCACCTGTATTAATGGCACCTGTTTGAACTCATTATCAGTATAAAAGACACCTGTCCACAACCTCAAACAGTCACACTCCAAACTCCATATGGCCAGGACCAAAGAGCTGTCAAGGCTGTGAAGACTGAATCTGCAATAGGTAAGCAGCTTGGTGTGAAGAAATCAACTGTGGGAGCAATTATTAGAAAATGGAAGACATACAAAACCACTGATAATCTCCCTTGATCTGGGGCTCCACGCAAGATTTCACCCCATAGGGTCAAAATGATCACAAGATTGGTGAGCAAAAATCCCAGAACCACACGAAGGACCTAGTGAATGACCTTCAGAGAGCTGGGACCAAAGTAACAAAAGCTTCCATCAGTAACACTATGCCGCCAGGGACTGAAATCCTGCAGTGCCAGACGTGTCCCCCTGCTTAAGCCAGTACATGTCCGGGCCCGTCTGAAGTTTGCTAGAGAGCATTTGGATGATCTAGAAGAGAATTGGGTGAATGTTATTTGGTCAGATGAAACCAAAATAGAACTTTTAGGTAAAAACTCAACTCGTTGTGTTTGGAGGAGAAAGAACACCATACCTACTGTAAAGCATGAGGGTGGTAACTTCATGCTTTGGGGCTGTTTCTCTGCAAAGGGACCAGGACGACTGAGCCGTGTAAAGAAAAGAATGAATGGGGCCATGTATCGTGATATTTTGAGTGAAAACCTCCTTCCATCAGCAAGGGAATTGAAGATGGAATGTGGCTGGGTCTTTCAGCACGAGAATGATCTCAAACACACCGCCCGGGCAACAAAGGAGTGGCTTCGTAAGATGCATTTCAAGGTCCTGGAGTGTCTTAGCCAGTCTCCAGATCTCCATCCCATAGAAAATCTTTGGAGGGAGTCGAAAGTCTGCTCTACAGGAGATCTGCATGGAGGAATGGGCCAAAATACCAGCAACAGTGTGTGTCTGGATTTTTTTTTTCTCATTTTGTCTCTCATAGTTAAGGTATACCTATGATGAAAATTACAGGTGTACAATTGGTGGCTGACTAAATAATTTTTTGCCCCACTGTAACGGAGTGGAAAGACCTTCATCATTCAACCCCATGGTAAATAAAAATGAGGAATCAGCACTGCTGCTATGCTGCTCATTCAGCACAGGACCCCCAAATACTAACATGGGATATTAAAGACCGTGTAAAGCAAATTCTGTTGTTTTCTTCTAAACATGTTAAATAGGTTATAAATGTATTCCTTAAACATGTAAAGAGCCATTCAACCATTTATAATTTATAATGGGCGGGTCAGAAATCGGGTGCGTTACATAACGGAGCCATCATTAGCATAAACCCGACCCTGCTGCTGAAGCACACCAAACTTCCGCGGCCTCCAAGCTTCTCAGAGCTGAGAGAAGTGCTGGTTTTTCAAATTTGGCTCAGTGGTCAATGACACATTTCTGTGGCGTGACAAACTCATAACACAAACATTATTTCTGCTTCACGCGGACTTTAAGTGACCTACTGCCATCTTTGAGTTCCATGATTTTCAACATCCCAAATGTGTCCCTAATGCAAATTTTGCCCATAAACATTTTCCAGCATTATTCTGAACAAGAAACACCTGGAAAAATATTTTACCACCTCTCTTTTCTCAGCTGTGTTGAGGGTCATCGTTTGCTGTTGTTTCGTGACTTACGTTTGTCCCTGTGTCTCTTCCTTGTCCTCTTCTACCTCTCACACTGTATACCTCTGCACCCCCTCAATATTCAAGATTCGTAAACTCGAGGTAAAACTTTTCGTTCCCACTGTGCCTTAAAAGCTTTTCCTTCTTTCAGATTTTTCACCTTATTTTCCCAAATTTCTTCTCTTTTTGTGATTTTTGTTTATATTCTTTTTGTGCAAGCCGTACCTTTTTTTTTTTTTTTTTTTAATTTTATTTTTTTATCATTTTGTGTGGTAATTCCAATTTTCTTACATTCTCTATATTTCTTTAATATAGAGCCTTATAATCTATGTCTTGCTTTGCAGTTGACCATATCTGAACTAAAAGCAGAGCTAGAGAAAGGTCCACAAGAAACAGCCGTCTACATGCAACAAATCCACCAGTTGCAGAGCAACCTGAACAATCTGCGGCAGCAAAGTCAGGTATGATACGCTGATCAGTGCTTCTTGGAAAACCATGTGACCGCTTCCCAGTTGTCAGTAAAAACATCTGTAGGGCCTACCATTTCCAGTTTTAATATTTCTATGTTCCAATACAGGGTTTACTCATTCCCGTGTCACATTACACTTTTTTGTTTCCGTTTCATCATCATTCCCTCTTTAGATGACTTTACTGGCTGTTAAATTCCCCGAAATTGCACCAAACATGCTAAATATGGTTAATAGAGTAAACTGCTGTTATTAATTTTACGTTTTATAGGCTTCAGGTGATTTACAAAAAAGATGGTTACATCTGAAATCACATGAGATTACGCTTAATAGGAAAAATATCATGTAAATGTGTGATTTGGTCCCAAAATATTATTTGTAAAAATCTTGAATTGCAGCTAACCAATAAGTCAGCCTCATGTTTTGCACAAAATTCTGCCGTGACATGTCGCCAGATAAACTGATCAGCTCAGCTAATACACCAAGGGGCGTCTTCAGATCAAGAGGTTAGGGTTTGATCCCTGTCTATACCTGTCTGTGTCCTTAAGTATCCTTAGGCAAGACACTGAACCCTATGTTACTCCCAGTGGTTGACAAACACCTTGCATGGCAGCTCAGTTCCATTGGTGTGTAAATGTGAGTATGAATGAGCTGATATTGTAAAGTGCTTTGAGAATACTTCTGTATGGGAATAAAGCGCTATATAAATCAAGTCTACCATTTACCATCAGCTAAACCTGTCTTTGTAGCAGAACCTTTTCAGATTTGAATGCAGTCATAAAATTGTGACCCGCTTGTTCGTCACAACAAATTAAAAACACACTTAAGATGAAGCTCTGCATTCGTTTTCAGTCACAGGATAACATGATCACTACTCAATCCGGTACACGTAGCGCACGCTTTTAAACGGTATTATCTGTGGAATTTGACATGTGTCTGTTCTTCACACTTTAACCTTCAATCCCCTTTTTCTGATTGAAAAAATTGCTTCTAAATTTAGTTGAGTCTCGATTTCAAATAAAGAAAGGGAGAAAAACAAACGGGTCAGATTGCTTTTTTCTTTTCGGAACATTTCATTTTTGTCCCCTCTGTTTTTCGCAATCACGGAAACTTTGAGGCTTAACATCTACTGGATAGTAAGAACACGTCTTTCTGTTCATTGCTGGACTGTGTTAACAAGCATCACCAGCTGCTTATTCAAAGAGTAACTAAACCCCAAAACCACTTTTTTTCTGCTGAATACAATTGTATTTGTGTATTAAGTAGTGCTGTTGATTGATCGTGGTCCAACTCTCGACATTTTAGGTAAGTATTTTATTTTCCCTCATTTTGTTGTAATTTGTCAGAGTGACTGCCCTCTATGGGTTGAAACCTGGCTGTTACAGTTGATTTTTGTTATTGGCTGAGAACAAGATCATGTGATGTCATTGGACCATTGTACATCACAAACAAGCCCCGCCCCTTTCATAAAAATTAGCACCTGTGGGCTCTACAATCTGTGGTGAGTAGTTTGGATTGAGAGAAGAGTGAATAGAGAGGTATATTGAGCAATGACTGGCTAGTTAACATAGCATAGATTGTTCATTGGAGATTTTATAGTATAAACTGGGTGTGTCTTAACTCCTCCAGTAGCCCCGCCCATAATCAAGGCATTTTTTTATATTTCCCTCCTAGTGGCAGATCAGGAGAAAGCAGGGGTGTAGTTACTCTTTAAAGGCGGGCATACACTGCGATTTTTGGCCCATTTTGAATACATTTTTGACTTGTGCGTCTATTTGTGGGATTGGGCCGAGTCTGATAAATCGTGAGTCGTGCATCGTGTAGTATACATGGGGTCACAAGAAGCGATTAACACCTCACGACCAGCTCCCGATCAGCATTCATATGGTCGTATGGAAATCAAACATGTTTGAAATCCAGTTTCTCCTTGTGAGGGTATCGCACTGTGGAAGCAGTGCCACGGACCAGGTTACCATAAACTCTCACACTGTGCATGCGCAAACTCCGTAGGACCGCTGTAAAATTGACGGACCATACTGCCCACGTTTGTCCAGCCAGTTCCTGGTCCATCGCATCGCCGCCTTTTCTTTTTTAAAGCTCTTTTTGTCACGTATATCCAACTGCAGCCGCGGGTATAGTACATGCACGCCCCCTACAAATTTTAAATGCTCTGAGCCATTAAAAAACAGCCCCACATGTGCAACAGTGGCCGGTGAAGCAATTTTTCAATGTGACCTCGAATTTAGCCAGGAAGTGTAGGCGGTAGCGGTTAGGATTAATAAAAAAGGATGGTAAGTATTGCACAGTTCCAACTTTGCCAGAACAGGAAGCGGTTGCGGGTAGTGGAAAGGTTCATGTCCAGGCATTGGCTCAGGGGGATCGATAGGGCGTATTTAGTAGGGGGGATGGTTAGTACAGAGCAGGCTTTGTAGCGGCTGTAGCTGCAGCTAGACCCTTCTCCTTTTTGCTGAGATATGCGAGTGTCTCTCCACTTCAGGGTTCTTGTTCTTCTTCTTCTGTTTTAATGGCGACGCTTCAGACTTTTTCTAATTTGTACGTCGCATTTCCGGAAAACAGCAGTCAGAACGTGTTAGGGTGTCGGTCCGTATAGTATGAGAACATAAATTGTGAGCTGTGCACATTCTGGCTCTGCAATTGAGTTGCGCAGTTTGAGCTGGAGCTGAGTACAACGATTGAAAAAAATCGCACAATGTATCCCAGCCCTAAGTATACTGCATTTTGCATTTCTGTTTCTGTAAACCTCCCACTGTTGCCCAGCATCACAATACTTTGCTGTCACCGGCCGCTTGTGGCCATCGAAACATGCGGTCAAAAAAAACTCACTGTACTATTTTTAAATCAGTATGTGTGGTCACTGTAGTGTTGGCTTAGTTGCAGGGTGAAAATACAATGGTAGGTAACAGCTCTCCTGTAATGTGGCTCAGAGATTAAACCCTTGCATTTAAAGCCTGTGACTTTTCACAACCAAGAGATTTTATTCTCACTAAATTGGATGTAGATGATTCTTCTCTGCTGTAACTTTTGCAACAGAACATGGTATAAAACAAACAGTACTGCAGATTGTGAGAAAAGTAGGTTTAACCAACGGGGAAACGATCAGCACATACAGTAGTTAATGGAGCATGAATAAAATAAATGAAGTTTTTAATATGAAGAGAATGACACTAAGAGAGAGGAATCGTGCAGCTCCAGAGGAGCAGTTGCTCAGCTGCAGAGGTTTATTAGATGTCGGTCATCTCCAGATTCCCTGTCACAGTCCCTAGTTAGCAGCACGCTCCTCTATTAACAGCATTTTGTTCTTTATCACCTCGTTGCCAAGTTTACTGCCAAACCTCATACTCAGGCAAAGCCTTGTGTTACACACTATCCAGAAATGTCATACCACACCTTATTCTGGACTCCTGACAGACAACTGTTTTTTTCCATTGGCATCACAGCAGGTGATGGAGCTCAATATTTGTGCATCTGCTTTCACACTTACATTTTTAGGAGAGAAAAAGTTACTTTGTTCCCCATGTGACTGAAAATTTTTCATCTTTTTTGAGGAAATACCGCTGGGTCATTCCATGTCATTTCAACAAATGGCCTAAGCGCTTTGGTCGCAAAAATTCAGAATTTTTACCAATTGTTCCTTAATTAGTCAGTTGGCACCTGCACATTTTTTGTTGTATTGGATTAATACCTTTTGAGTGAGGAGGGTATGTGTCGATTTTTGTACGTCCTTATTTTTTTTTCATTTTCAGCTTCCAATATCTCAGGAACTACACCACATTATTACTCTTTCTTGAGTTATAAAACTATTTTCCTTTATAGTCCTTCATTTATAATTTTGGACCCCAATATTGGGTAATTTCACCTCTCGCAAATACTGAAAATTGTTTACATGAGGTCATTGTAGCTTTCCTCTGTCTTATAATTATTTATTGTTTATTAGTTTTTTTTACTAGTAGAAGTGTGTGGGCCATTTGTTGAAATGACATGGAATGACTGCTTTCTTTTTAAAATTTTTGATTGTTTTATAGAAAAATTTATGCTTTCTGACTCGAACATTGTCTGTTCTTCCACTTATTTTACAGAACATATCTGAGAAGCTTTCCTTTAAAGAGAAGGAGTGCAAAGAACTGGAGGAACAGCTGGGAGCGGAGAAAAGCACCAAGAAGAAAGTCCAGGACAGCCTGCGGGAGAGGGACCAGGAGCTTCAGGAGCTCCAGGTTCGAGCCACCGGAACCGAAGCGTCTCTGCAGAAGGCCCAAACGGAGCTACGCGAGAGAGTGGAGGAGGTGGCCAGGTTGAAGGGCGAGGTCTCAAAGCTGGAGGTGAAACATGCAGAGGTGAAGGCTGAGAGGAAACAGCTGGAGCAGCAAAGAGAAGAGAAAGATAGTCAAGGTGCTCAGCAGCAGACAGAGATCAACCAGGTAAATAGAGTGGAAATGATATAAACCATGGTCTAACTTTGATAAACAGACATGTAATGAAATGTATAAGTAGGGCCTCACACAGGACTAGACAATGGCCATGGTTACATGATTTTTTTTTAAATTCGAAAATAGTTACATGGAAATAGTAATTTCCGAATTCAGGTTGAAATGAAAAACCAGTTTATTCGGCTTAATTTAATTCGCTTTAGGTCTGGGGGTTGGGAAGTGGGCAAACGTGACGTATCACCTTTTATATGTCGGCGGTAACACAAGACCAAAAGAGAACTGTTTTTTTAATTTTTATTTATTTATTTTTTTATTGTAGTTTTGAAGCAAGTTAAGTGTTTATAAGAAAGAGGAATTAACTAATTCAGTATTAAAATCGGAATAAACCAGCCACCTAATTCGGATTTAGGTTTAAATCAGAATTAAATTAGCATTAGGAATTAAGTGTTTACATGGTCAGTTTAAAGAGGAATTAACTTTTATTCTGCTGTAAAGAGGAATTAAAGCTCCCATGTAAATGTGGCTAATATGTTTGTGTTGCTGTTGCTTCACTGTGACACCAACTTTCAATGCTTTTCCATATTCAGTAAACGATTCAGAAACTTAAAGAATTCTTTCTGGTTAAAAAAAAAAAAGTTGAAATGATTATTTATTTACTGATCATATATCGGTGATAATGTTTGTGTGTGGGTTCTTTCACTCACTTCT
Organism: Gouania willdenowi; assembly: GCF_900634775.1. Classification (NCBI taxonomy): domain Eukaryota; kingdom Metazoa; phylum Chordata; class Actinopteri; order Blenniiformes; family Gobiesocidae; genus Gouania; species Gouania willdenowi. The sequence goes on from NC_041049.1 coordinate 44,857,829, forward strand.
AAACTCATTCATATGTAGACAAGTTAAAGATGAACATTTATCCTATAATCATTAAAGAGCTTTAACTAACTTTGTTGCTTTTCACTTTAAATACATTAATTGCCAGTATACTGCCCTCACTCTACTAAAGGAAACATTATGCATTTATGTTGTCATATTTAATTTTTCGAGTCATTTAGAATTCAGTCATCCTTTGTCTTCCTGTTTGCCCTTTGGTGTTTTAGCTGCACAGTAAGCTGCTGGAGGCAGAAAGGCAGCTGGGTGAGGTGCAGGGTCGTCTGAAAGAACAAAGACAGCTGTCTGGGGAAAAACTGAAGGACCGAGAGCAGCAAGCAGCCGACCTTCAGCTTAAACTCTCCCGAGCAGAAGAACAGGTGGGTGATGACTTTACCACCTTTAAAGAATAGTTGGAAATGCAGTGTCTAATATAGTGTTTTTCAACCTTGGCGTCATGATCACCTGAAATGTCTAGTAATTGATAATATTAATTACTGAAAGAAATATATTTATTTTTTAATTATTTTCAAGATATATTCTTTATCAAATTAAAACACAACACACAATGTTAAACAACTGTATTCTGTACTTTCACTTTATCAAATATAAATTTAGTTTAAATAAAATGCATTATAAAGAAAAGAAGAAAAAGGAAAAAATGAAATAAATTAATAAATAAAATACAGTATGACAATATCTGAACTGGCACATCTTGTGACTTTGTTCATAAAATACTGGTTACTCTGTATTTGTAACACAGTACAACAAACATGATTAAAACTAATCGTAGAGAAAAGTCTTTGGGGTCACATTTATGATATAAAAATGGGGTCATGATCCAAAAAAGGTTGTGCTTAGGGTTGCACATCCCCCTGTGATAAACGATTCGATATCCCTCTAGATCATAGGTTACGATTTGATTTGAAAAAAGTTATTTTTATTTTATTTATTTATTTTTTTTTTTAACACAACGATTCGATACAGTGTAGGAACTATACAGTTTGTTTCTACGGTAAATATTTGTTGTAGATATTTAATAAAATAAAGAAGCCAATTCTAAAGTGACAATATTTTCTTTTCAAATATGTAAAAGACCACATATCCCAAGCATTGTTGCTTTATGGCACTGGCAAAACAAAAACAGAACAACAAAATCACGTCAATGTATTTATTTTTAGACAGAAAAGAAGAATAATAACAACAAAGTGCAACATTTCAGCCTGAGCAGTGTTTTCAACACTAGAATAGGTAACGAAGTGCATATTTCCAACCTGAGCATAGTGTTTTGAGCACTAGAGGTAAGCAACAAAGATGCAACATTTCAATGTAAACATGTTACACACCTATAAACAAACCATGTAACAATAACTTTATGATGATGACGCCTTGTGGTCATTATCTTTACGTCTTATCTCAACAATGCTTAACACAAAGTGACAATTTTTTTATAGAAAATATATACATAACATACATATGTATAAAATAAATCAAACAGCTGCTTTTTGACCTGGGAAAGGTGATCTGGTCCTAAGTGCAAAGTAGACTGTCCTACATTTATATTCTCACATTGCAGTTAAGTCTGACTCACAAGTCAACAATCATAACTTTTACCTCACACACAGTAATGTAGTTCACTTACAGTTTTAGATTATTTATTTAAAATTGTTCAAGGTGTCATGAGCGATCGGGTGTGCGCGTCCCTTTAAAAGTCGTCGCTGCAATGAATTGTGGGTCAGCATTATCTCGTCTCCTTTGGTAAAGGATGCATCAGTGTATCCTAAGCTAAAGGAGGTAAAATAATGAGCCTCTTTTACTGAGCTTAAAGAGAACTCGGATGTTCTTTATCACGGCCATCACATAAACACTTCCTAGGGTGAAGGAACAGTGGATAGGAAAGGAGATAGGAGGGACTATTTGGACGCAGCCTTGGTTTCGCCAGCAGCTTCAGCCCTCGCGTTGTTTTTAAGTGGAGCTAAGAGACGCTGGCGTGTGTTTGAAGCCGCTAACCGATTCCAAATCTCGCAATACCTGATACATGCTTCTACACAGATCAATCTAGGTATTTATGGCTAATTCCTTTTGATTGAGGAGGCTGCTACCAATGCAGCCGTATCTCTCACTTGTTGAACCGGATATCCGGTCGCATCGGTTTATCGTTCACAACCTTAGAACCACTGGTCTAATGTTTTAAAATGACAGCTTCTTCATGTTCTACTTCTGTGATGAAAAGTGTCAGAAATAAATACAAGCTAAGCTGTCTTTCTTAGGGGAACTGAGTGATGTATGAAATGTGCTTGCCTGTCGATCTTTTGCCACATTGAGTTAGCTCTGTGCTTTTCCTCAGTTAAAAGAGAGTGCAGGAAAGAACGCTGATCTGCAGCATCAGATGGAAAAATCCAAGCAGCAGCACCAGGAGCTGCAGGCCCTGCAGCAGAACACCAACGGCAAGCTACGTGAGGCGCAGGTAAATCCAGCTGAAGCCTTCTCTTCACTGATTAAAAAAAACCCAAACATTAGTGGTGTATTTTAATCCTGTACTGTTAATGTTGTGCTGTATAACCTGTTCTCTGCTGCTGTAGAATGACCTGGAACAGGTTCTGCGGCAGATTGGCGACAAAGATCAGAAGATACAGAACCTGGAAGCCCTGCTGCAAAAAAGTAAAGATATTGTTACTCAGCTTGAGTCGGAACGAGATGATTTATGCGCCAAGATTCACGCTGGAGAGGGTGAGACGGCCGTCCTTAACCAACTGAAAGAGAAAAACCACGCATTGCAAGAACAGGTGGACTAACACACACACGGGTGGGGTGAATATTCTACAATAATAACAGATCGGGGTGACTCACCTACATGTGCGTTTGCTGCAGGTGTCGCAAATGACAGATAAGCTGAAGAATCAGTCAGAGAGCAACAAGCAGGCACAGGATAACCTCCACAAGCAGGTGCAGGATCAGAAGACTCTGCTGCGCTCAGCCCAAGACAGAGCTCACACCCTGGAGACCTCAGTCACAGAGCTCACTGCTCAGCTCACTGACAGTAAGGAGAAAGTATCCCAACTGGACGCTCAGGTGTGACACCACATCACAGAATGTCAAATCACACAGTGAGGTGTTTGGTAATGTTTCATGAACTTGTTTCTTTTTTTTTCTGCAGTTGAAAGCAAAAACGGAGTTGCTGCTATCTGCAGAAGCTGCTAAAACTGCACAGAAAGCCAACCTTGAAAACAAACTGGAAACTGCGCAGCATGCACTGCAGGACAAACAGCAGGTGAGGACAATGACTAATCATTAACGATCAACAGTAGAAAGCCATTCATTTGTTTCAGTTTTTTGAAAGAGTGAGAACATTACTTTATCTTTGCTGCTTATTGTCTTGAACAGGAGATGAATAAAGTGCAGAAGAAGCTGGAAGAGGAAGGCCAACGGCTCAAAGAGAGGCAGGATCAGTGCACTCAGCTGGAGACGAGTCTGAAGGAGAGCAAAGATAAACTCCTGGCCTCCGAGCAGCAGAAAGAGCAGCTGGAGGGGCTCAATAAGGTCCGTGCTGAGGATGCCACAGTCTGCGATGTGTTTACACCTTTTTGCATCTGCTTCTGAGGTTTTTTTCATGGAGTTGCTTTCATTGAACAGAAACTGGAGTCCCGGGTGGAGGAGGTGCAGGCCGTACGGGATCAGGTGCGGCAGGAGTTGCAGAAGCTGCAGAAGGGGAACTCTGAGGTTATAAGGAAAGCAAAGGAGCTTCAGCGCTCACTGGAAACTGAAAAAGCAGGGTGAGTGAAACGTGGTTCAAGGTAGATCCTAACACCGCATTTCCACTGGATGCGTAACATTTCCGCTGCGTAATTTGCTATTCGTCAATCCCCACTGCTGCCATCTGGGATGCGTATCTGTTGCATTAAGGACTCAGGTGATCTCACTAATTAATTGCGTGATATAGCGAGTTGTCAATACAATGAGAACCACAAAGCCACACAAACAGTTAATTGTGTCCTGGAGAGGAGTAGAAGCAAATGCACTTGGTCCTGCCCTGTAGATCTTCCGCTTTTGTGGAGATTATTGTGATTCAACCGTGGATGAGATCAATATTAATATGTGAAATACGATCCACTGCCGCCCTGTCCAGTGTTTAGCCCCGCATAGTGACTGAAGATAGCTGGAGATAGGCACCAGCAGACCTCTGCCACCCTGAAAAGGAGCAAGCAGGTCGTAAAATAAATGTAAATATGATCTGCCTTGATTATTTTATTTTGAAAAAAAATCCAATATTTTATTCTGTGTCTGTGCACTACTTCCTGTCCCGTACTAGCATATTCTTGCTGAATGTATGTGGCTTCGCCCCGTGTCCGGCAAAAATAGTGCTGTGTATCTGTTGTGGAGAGCTCTGACATGACGGAGTCATTATGCATTTCTGAAATTGGCACATTTAATGGAAACGTATCAGCTCCGTTGCCGTTATGCAACAGTTACACATCCAGTAGAAATTGGGGGTAGAAATGTAGCTGTTTAATCTGAGATTATATTTTTTAAAACACATGTTTTTGTCCATGAAGAGCAACAAATCTTCAGGAGGAGCTAAAGAAGAAAGCTGCAGCACTGAGTGATGCGCAGCAGCAGCTGAAGCTCTCTGAGCAGGAAGCTGCTTCTCTGAAGATGAATGTGGAGAAGACGACACAGGAGGGAAAGAGTCGTCATGCAGAGCTGGAGAGGAAGTCTCAGAGCCTGGCAGCAGAGCTGCAGAAGGCCCAACAGGAGAAAGAGGCTCAAATAAAGGAACTTTCCTCTTTGCAGGAGAGCCTGGGAAGGGCTAAGGCAGCACTGAAGGAAAGTCAGAGTGTGTTGGACAATGAGCGGAAGAGCCATAAGTCTGCTATGGAGGAAAAGGTAGGTCTCTGTCTGTGTTCATTAATTACACATCACTTGAGTGTGAGTTAGGGGTGTCACAATCCAGCTTTTTATCTCCCAATAAGATGCCGATATCACAGCCTTGAGTATGGACTGATACCGATATCGTTTCGATATCAGCATCAGTCAAATATACTTTTATTGCTTATTTTATAGTGTGTAATATTAGAAAAGGCTTAATCAATCAATGTTACACAGAGAACAATAGTCAGCACCAGTATGTATGAGGAAAAACTGACTCATTAATTTTTAACAAATGGGATACATACATTTTAACCTTAAACATCAAAGTATTGAGTATTCTACTATTGGATGAAATAAAAGTAAATTAAGAGAACCTGAAAAACAGCATTATTAAATCCAATAAAACAAAAACTATATTCCTGAAGAGCAAAACAACCACTATTCTCACAGAATATTATCTAAAAAGAATAAATAAAAATAAAGAGGACTGCTAGAAAAATTATCTCCAAACAGTAAAAGCAAATAATACTTATATAATGTCAATTATGGAGCGGTGTCCCAAATAGACTGCTTGTATCAGATTTTCCACAGATAAAAGACCAATTTCTGGTATCAGTATTGGATTGGGACACCCCTAGTGTGATTATTTTTAACTATAGAGGTAATTTTCCATCACTCATTAATCTGTGTAAATCCTCAGGAAAAGTCAAATGAAAAGGCCAGAAAGGAGCTTCTTAAAAACCATGAGGTCATCACAAAGACAATGACAGAAACTAAAGAGCAGCTGGAGAAGATGAGAGAGGTATGCCATGCATCCAATAAAAGCTCTGATGTTTTGTGATGGATGTGTAAAACCTAAATATTAATTCTGCCTAAAACGTTTCAGGCTGAGGGGAAGTTTAAAGTGCTGCTGACGTCTTCAGAGCAGGAGAACACAAAGACTCGGGGATTGCTGAAAGAGAAGGAGAATGAGCTGGAAAAGCTGCAGGCGACCCTAAAGACGACTCAGGGGTCCCTGGAAGGGGAGGTGAAGAAGCTGAGGAGCAAAGTGAAAGAGCTTCAGGAAGTTGGTGGTAAGAAAGTAAGTAACACTTCCAACTGAATTAAAACTTAAATTCTACACTTTTTTTTGAAAAAAAGAGTAACTAAACCCCTGCTTTCTCCTGATCTGCCACTAGAAGGGAAATTTAAAAAGACTTTGATAATGGGCGGGGCTCCTGGAGGAGTAAGACACGCCCAGTCTATACTATAAAATCTCCAGTTAACAATCTATGCTATGCTAACTAGCTACTCATTACTCAATATACCTCTATTCACTCTTCTCTTAATCCAACCTACTCACCACAGATTGTAGAGCCCACAGGTGCTAGTTTTTTATAAAAGGGGCGGGGCTAACAATGCTTGTTTGTGACACAAAATGGTACCAAAACATCACATGATCTTATTCTCAGCCAATAGTAAAAATCAACTGTAATAGCTGGGTTTCAACCCATAGAGGGCAGTCGTTGACATTTTACAACAAAATATGCCAAATTGAAATACTTTAACTAAAATGTTGAGTTGGACCAAGATTAATCAACAGCACTACTTCATACCCAAATACATTTGTATTTGGCAGAAAAATGTGGTTTTGGGGTTTAGTTACGCTTAAAAGTTTCACAATAATCGACAGGTAAAAAAATTTAAATTGTTAACAACGAAATTCAAATAGTTTTGTGCTTTGTTTTTGCATCGTCCAGGCAAAGGAAGAGACCACGCTGAGGTCCCAGGTGTCAGGGCTCAGCCAGGAGTTGGCGTGTGAGAAAGAACGGTCTGCAGAGCTGCAGAAATCTTTAGAGCTCAGTCAGGAAAAGCTCACCAAGCTTCAGTCGGACGTCTACGGCAAAGAGTCTGAGGTGTCTGCTTTACGCCAAGACCTTAAGGTATGTTTGAGAGGACCATGGGATGCAGATCATTCAGCAAAGTCATGATCTTCATAGTGTTTTTTAAGATAACTCCTTGATTGGCTGTTTATGTAACAGACAACAAGTCACTGACTTATGCCATCGTGTATATGTGAGAGGTTGTGACATTTTCGCGTTGCTTGTTTTTATACATTCAACGCTAGAAAAAATATAAAATACCCCCGGGCTGTGAGCCGGATAGCAAAATAATAGGAGACACGTAGGAGGTAGCAGCTCACCTTTGGATGAGAGATCATCCATGCTCAGCAGAGCTAAGAGGGAGAGAGGAAAGGCGTTTACAAGACAGAAAATGGCGCTACGTACGAGAGTTGAAGTTCCCAACAGCGCACACTCAACAAGAGCATGTGTGGAACTCGTGGATAGTGTGGCGATGGTGAGATAAAACAAAAAATGGGGAACGCAGTGACACTCTGCATGTCCAGGAGGAAGAGGAAGTTGCGTGTGTGCAGACTGACGGAAGAGAAAGTTGGAGGAACGCCAAAATACAGTAAGAAATCCATTCAACTCTGAACCATAGCAAAATAATAATAATTTTGCCATCAAAAGCCTGGTCTCAGTGGTTTTTTTGTTTTGTTTTATATAAGGAGACAATGTTCAAATGGTAGAGTTGTCACTAAAGCAAAAAAAAAATAGCTTTAAAGTCACCGACAGGTTTTTTTTAGAAAAATACTTTTTTCTCAGCTTTTTGCTCTGAAACTGAAGGTTTGTGTGAAACTTGCTTTATTCAACGGAACAAAACAAGCCAGAAACAATTTTTTTTTCAGATTTCAGATAGTCATAGTAGAAAATATTCGTTGGGTCTTTAAAATCAGTCAAAATGCTCAAAAATGGTGGCACTGAGGGGGGTAGAAAATCTGAAAATGGCTGGCGCTGAATGAGTTAATGTAATCGCGTTGCTTCATTCACTTCAGTTGCGTTTGATGTGAAAGCATCTTCAGAGTGAAGAAAATCTATAGCATACATTACGTGTGTATAGAAAGTGTATTGAATATATAAATGTGTGTATAGAAAGCTGTTTAATCCGTGTATCATTTGTTCATTCATTTTTCATTAATGTAACAAAAACATGAAAAACGAAAAAAACACTCATTATTTGATGTTTGTTTCCAAACCAAAATGAAAAACACCTTTATTTGTTTTCTCCATTACCGATTGGTCAAAGTACATGACCCGGAAAAACAAATGAACGAATGATACACGGTTTCTGTTTCCTTGATATCACTGATCAAATGTATGCTCATAGTTTGAAATAAACTTAATTTCGGTTTACTAGTACGCGAGTACACTTCACTAGTGAAGCAAAAATATAACAACCAATCAAGGAGCTGGATTTGTTTATAATCCCTTCTAGTTTGTTTGTGTTGGGTACTACTAGTGAATATTTTGGCTTTACTAGTACTATGAGTAGACTAAAAACTGTATACTAGTACTACTAATGAGATTTTTAGTTAAACAGTAGTACTAGTAAACATTTAGTTTTTTCTAGTAAAGGTACGCAAGTAGACCTTACTAGTAAACCATATATGCAGTAGGTGCGCCGTATATTAAATATATATATGTATGTTTATACTTACTTGGAAGAAGCTGCAAATTGTTTCACTGGTTCTTGCTGCATTTTCAAAAAAGCAAAAGTAATTTTCAACAAAGAAAAATGAGCTGTGTGTGTTGAGTGTGTCCTCCAGTGAAAATATCAGGCACTCTGACTGTTCCACACGGTGCAATATCCTGAATGCCGATTGGCTGTTGATCACCACCATTTATTGTAATTATTGTGATTATTTTTATTGAACATTTGAGCTGAATTGATCAATAGTAAGTAAGTAATGTTTATTTATATAGCACCTTTCATAAACCGAGGTCACAAAGTGCTTTCCATATCAGCTCATTCACGCTCACATTCACACACCAATGAGACAGAGCTGCCATGCAAGGCCCTAGTCAACCACTGGGATCAGCTTGGGGTTCAGTGTCTTGCCCAAGGACACTTCAACACATAGACTGGGATCGAACCCCCCAACCTATCGATCAGAGGACGACCCCCTCTACTACCTGAGTCACGGTCGCCCCAATATAATTAATAATAATAATGTTTTTTCTGTTATGAGTCATTTTTGTAGTCGTTTGTATATACAATTGTACTTTTAAAGGCACACATACTTAGTCACTTATAGTGCTTAACAATTTTATTAGACCACCTGTTATAAAAAGAAGAAACAAATATTTAAAAATTCTTTCAAAAAACATGTTTAAAACTATAGATGTCATGAACTAAATTGTTTTCTTTTTAAATGTTTGGATAACAATAATTATATTTTAGCATTAGAAATCTCATTTTTGTTAAAAAGCTTCTACATATTAGTGCATTAACCTTTGCTGAAACGTAATTTTGTATTTATTATGACTGCCGTTTTATTTAAACAAAATATTTGTTGACGTAAAATATAATGATCACAAAGTTGATAACTTATTCATCTGTTTTTTTACAAGCTCTATAACTTTTTTATAATCGTAGGCATCTGAAGAAAAGCTGAGTGTGGCTCAGGAGGAGTTGGCTGCAAACCAAACACACCAGACGGCTCTGGAAGCTCAGAACAGGGAACTGAAATCATGTCGCGCCTCCCTGGAGCAGGAGCTCAGCAAACGGGAACAGACGCTCCAGCAACAGGGTCAAGCTGTTCAGGAACTGCAGAAGCAACAGGTTTGATTAACAAAGCCACAGCTCAACTGACCATCATCTGACAAATGAAATGTGATGATTCTGTTCTTTCAGGGTAACGTTAAAGAGGAAGTGGAGAAGGAGAAGCAGAAGGTGGAGGAACTTAACAAAGCAAAGAGCATGCTGGAAAAGAGCAACAGCAGAATGACATCAGAGTTAAAAACCCTGACAGAGAAAAGTGAGAAGGTCAGTCACGTGAAATTAGGAGCACTTATTTCTCTTTTCAAATGTGATTGGACACTGTTCTGGCTTTCACTTTATTCTGAAGGATACAGTCAGGCCACATTCTTCAAAGACATACCTGAGCATGCTCGAGTCATGAAACTGGAATTATCAGTTCATCTAAGCTTTCTTAAGATTTTTTTGTTAACAGTAATCACTCCCCTTTTGAGCTTTTTGAATTTTAAACGCTCCTGGGATCTCGTTCCTGAAATACTTTAGACCGTGCCGTTAGCCACCAATTCTTTTGTGAGTATATTGACATTGTTGCTTTCTAGGAGCTGGATGAGCTGCGAGAAGCCAAACAACTGTTGATTCAGCAAAAGTTGGCCCTGCAGAGTCAGATGGAGGCGGCGCAGGCTGCCCTGGAGCAGGAGAAGAAGGAGCACCAGGTCACCAGCGACAGCAGGAGGAAGAGAGAGGAGCAGTTTATCGCACAAACCAAGGAAGCCCAGGATCATTGGTACTTTACTTTTTTTTACAAAGCACATACTCACCTGCTCTGGGGTCCTCAGGTGGGCTGTTTCCTCAGACGAGGACCATAGTGACTAAATGATGTATGCTTTTGTTCTAAATGTAAAATCTGTGTGGATAGTTTGTGTAGGACAGTCTGAAGATGTGCTGAAGCAAGTTTGGTGTTAATTGAGCAAGAATTGTAAGAGGAGGTTTTAGGGCTGGGCGATATACAGTAGTTCCTTGTTTATCGCGTGGGTTACGTTCTAAAAATAACGCGCAATAGGCGAAATCTGCGAAGTAGTCAGCATTATTTTTATACAATTATTTTACATGTTTTAAGGCTGTAAAACCTCTCACCACACTATACACTTTTTTTGAGACAGGAATTAACATTTCTCTCTTGTTTAAACACTCTCAAAGTTCAAACTTTTGTAGATTTTAAAACATAAACCTGTTTTCAAACATACAGTACTGCAGAGTCACACTGCTAGTGATCAGACATTGATGCTGAACGCAATCAGAGTCGTCGTTGACGATGACGTCAGGCCGTCAACACGGACACTGGTCTGTTCACTCATAGAGTAGAAGCTGTGTGTGACCACCTGGAGCTGTATGACACGGCCTTTATAACCGGGACCGGATTAGGACGGATTAGGCGTGGAGGAGAATCAGCGAGGAGGTGGTAGTAGCAGGTAAAAGTTCTCTCTGTAGCACTGAGCAAGGATAGCATTAGCCGCTAATCACACCGGCTTTTTTCACTGGTGTTTTATGTTTACGAGAGGAGAAAAAGGAACACAGCTCATTGCTTCAGCAGGCAGTGAAACTCACCGAGTTGGATGTGTTGCTGGTGGGTGAACGCAGCATTAGCCAATCAGGACACAGAACACAATGCGTGTTCATATGTTGTTAAAAAAAATGCATCCAAAATTGCACAAAAATCTGTGAAACACAGAGGCTGCGAAAGGTGAACCACGATATAGTGAGGTACTACTGTATTCCACAGTGCACACTGTATTTTTTTTCAAAATGGCGATATACAATATAAATCTTGATATTTTTAGCTCAATATAGTCTTAACAAAAAAACTATTCTGGGTTAAATTTGGTGATGCAAAATTCTACGCATTTATTAACAAGCTGCACAATATGTGACACTGTTGGCTTTTTCTCCTCTAAGGGACAGCACGTGTGAGTGAGCTCTGTAGTGTGGCTTGTTTAGGGGAAGGACTCAGGGATCCATCTAATTGTGCTTTTCATGCTGTTCTGAGATGCAGCAAAGCAGAGACTCCTAAAACGATTATTTTGATACAAAAAGGGCTGTAATATGCTTTCGATAATCCCTGGAAATAGAAATCTCGATATATCTTTAAATCTCGATATATCACTCAGACCTTGGAGTTTACAGTTTTTGGAAAAAAAAGAGTGATGGACTTCATTATTTGAAATAGGTTTAAATGTTAAATGTTTTTTCAGTGTTGGGGCCAGATTTTGGTGAACTTGCAAATCTGTAGCACATATGGTTGATTTTATGTGACTTTTCAAAATGTATAACTTTAGGACTATTGGCCTGTTTTGCAGCTCAGACCATCTGTCACAGGAATGAAGCTTTGTGCAAAATGTTTGATTTTCTCTTATAGAAAGTAGGATTTCCTCAGCAGAAGAAGATGATGCAGAATAACAATAGGTTCCCCTGGTAATGATTGGTCTACTTCAATGTCTCTTCAAATGTTCACTTCCTTTCAAAGGTGGCTGAGAAGCGATCCAGAGAGGAGCAGGTGAAGCGTGGGGAGGAGGCAGAGGCCAAGCTGCACATGCAGGTTACCGCTCTGAATGAAAACGTAGCCACTCTGAAGAGAGAATGGCAGAGCAGCCAGCGGAGGGTTGGCGAGCTCGAGAAACAGACGGACGAGCTGAGAGGAGAGATCGCCGTCCTGGAGGCCACCGTGCAGAACCAGCAGGATGAGCGGCGTGCGCTTTTAGAAAGGTTTGTAAATATTTGATCTCCCTGCAGCAGAGAGGGGGCCACAAAAACCTGATTGTTTGATCCGAGGGCCACATTATCAACATTTATGTCAGTATTTAGAATAGTGACCAATCTGAGCATTAACACAGGAATTTTTTGTGTATGTATATTTGTCTCTCATTTTGTGATTTATTTAGTTTTCTTGTCATTTTTGTGTGTTTTGTTTTATTTTGTATGTTATTTATTACATTTTTTGCAGTCATTTAGTGTGTTTTTGTTGTTTTATGTTTTTGGAGCCATTTTGTGAATTTTTTTTCTTGTAATTTTGTGTGTTTTTGCATACTCCTGTTGTCGTTTTATATATCTTCCCCCTCATTTTGTGTGTTTTTTTTTTTCTCTCTTTTTTTTTGTAATTTAGCGTGTTTTTGTTGCCATTTTGTGCATTTTTTTGAGTCATTTTGTGTGTTTTTGTTATCGTTTTGTGTGTTTTGCAAGTAATTTTGTCCACTTCTGTGTAGTTTTGTTGTCATTTTGTATATTTCTCATTTTGTGTTTATTTGTTGTCATAATGAGTATTTTTGTTGTCATTTTGTACTTTTTTGTTATTGTTTTCTGTTTTTTTTTTTTTTTTTTTTTGCTGTTTTAATGTTGTTGTTTTTTTTTCATTTTGTGAGTTATTTTTTGCCATTATGTTTCCTTGTAAGCAGCCTCCATGGTAGTCACATGATTTTGCTTAATTATAAAAAACGTGTCCAGTTTTATAAAACGGGTTAAATTCTCTGCTCAGTTTTTTGTAGCTACTGCAGAAGCAAAATGGCAATGTGGAATAAAGCTGTTCTCACAAATGGAACTTGAATAATTTGTTAGATGAAGAAGAGGCTTTACTTTATAAAGTGTCTGTTTTGTCTTTGAATGTAGAGAAATGTGAGCCTCGTTGTTCTTTCACTACAGCATTTGTTGAATAAAAATGTGTGTGGAGTGTCGTGCACCCTTTTGTACGGGTTGTAAATGCACTCATTCATGTTGTGCAGACATCTCTGAGGGTCAGATCTAAATGATCTTTCAGGTGTGTGAAGGGTGAAGGTGAGATGGAGAAACTTCAGGCCAAAGTGTTGGAGCTGAGAAGGAAGCTGGACGACACCACTGCGGCCATGCAGGAGCTGGGCAGAGAGAACCAGTCGCTTCAGGTCAGCAGAAAACCAGTCCAGGCTGCAGAACATAACCATCCACAAATCCCATGTTTTAATGTCCTCCTGTTGTCCGTGACTCCAGATCAAACAGTCACAAAGTCTGACCAGGAAGTGGGCCGAGGATCACGAAGTTCCAAATTGCATGGCTTGTGGGAAAGTCTTCAACCTCACCATCAGAAAGGTGTGTTTTTCCCCACAGAACACTGGCTGTGTTGGAAATGTTACACTAACGTACTATACACTACAAACTCAATGAGTATATACTGTCGACTATAAGTATGATTAGGATGATGAGCGTTCCCACTGATGTATACTTCCAAGTTTCCCAAGATGCATTTGGAACCGACAACGACAAAAACCTGAGTCACACTGAAGCTAAACATCTCTGTTGTTTCTCCACCTTTGAAAGTTCTGAAAACATTTTAACTGAGAAAGTGACCAAGTAGAATATCAACATGTGCTCATTTGATCCATAACACTCACGTACAAACACTTAATTCCGACTTTTGGAGACCCGCCATTCATTATGCTACTCATGAAACTTCCTGTTAACTTCAAAAAAAGATCCTTATTTACAAAAGTAATGGAAGACAAGATTAGTTCCTTAGTATGACATTTCCATCACAGCCCCAGCCTACGTTTTTGTGTGTGTGAGGTTGTGTGTTCTATGCGTTTCTGTTCTACTTCTCCATCCTCCAGCATCACTGCAGACACTGTGGAAACATCTTCTGCGCTGAGTGTTCCTCCAGGAACGCCCTCACACCCTCCTCTAAGAAGCCCGTGAGAGTGTGCGAGACGTGTTTCGAGGAGCTTCAAAGCTGATCGTTCTCCCCCACCCCACCTTGTCCTGTTCCTTTTCTAACCTGTGAACAGAGGAAGGCTCATGGTTTTTAAAACGTGCACTATTTAAGGACAGACCCACAGCAGAGATACGACGCAGGACTGCTTGGGGACCGTCTGCATCTGTATTCGTGCCTTTTGCTGTTCCTGTGAACTGCCAGAGAGCAGAGACGCATATCGGAGCGCCCGCGCCGTGTGATTCCTCGTCTTTGTGTTGCATTGTTTGTGATTGTGTAAAGTTGTGTGTGAGGTGATGGTGAAAGCAGCTTCTACGCACGCCACCGTTTCAGTTTACTTGTGATCTAAATTCAATCCGAGCACTAACTGATGAAAATAACTTTGAAGTAAATTATTTAAAGCATAAAAAAAACCACTGTTCAAATGTTTGTATTTGTAATACTTAATCACAGGATTTTCTAACCGAGTTTGTTCCTTTATTTTTAGGTAAATTTCTTATTCATGCGAAAGAAATCTGAGTTATTTAATGAGAGATGACGTGTGAAGCTGTACAGAACGCTAACTGGAGGTGTAGCATAGATTTGTGTAACATATATTTTAATTCTGTTTAAACTGTTAATTAGACAAAGACCTACTCTGTACCTGCTACTAAATCAGTCTGTGTTCCTTAGTGAGGCTGTGTGTGCACGTGTATCAGGGTTGGGATCAATTATCCATCTTCAGTTACAACTCAAGTTATGATTATGGTGACAAACATTGTTTTAAAATTACAACTAAAATTACAATTATTATTTTTCCCCAGAAAGTCAATTACAATTAAATTCTCAATTACCAAAGTTCAATTACAATTAATCACAAATACTAACCCATTAAAACTTTAACTTGTGTTAGCTTTCTGTTAGCATCTCTTATGATAACGGGTCAGTTTTGACCCATGTCTTAAGTCAACTGTAAAATACACTATAAAATATCATCTAATTTGTTTTATATTATTGGTGTGGGTGTTGAGCGTTCTTTTCTGTCAGGATACCCCTAGATTTATATTTTTTTGATAGTAAAATGATCCTTAAGATTCACTGACACATAGTGAGAAAGGTTTTTATGAAACATATTTTAATTAATTGTTAACCACATATGTGTAAACAGCTGTTTTGAATTTCATTCAATTGTAATTTGACAAATTTTATATAAGTTTAAAGTCAACTGTCTGAACTTCATTACAATTCAATAATGATTACAACAGAAATATATCTTTTAAATTGCATTTATTATGTCATCATTGTAATTAACTACCAATTACAATTATATTTGACCCCAGCCCTGGTGTGTGTGTGTGTGTGTGTGTGTGTGTGTGTGTGTGTGTGTGTGTGTGTGTGTGTGTGTGTGTGTGTGTGTGTGTGTGTGTGTGTGTGTGTGTGTGTGTGTGTGTGTGTGTGTGTGTGTGTGTGTGTGTGTGTGTGTGTGTGTGTGTGTGTGTGGTGTGTGTGTGTGTGTGTGTGTGTGTGTGTGTGTCCAATCAGCCCAACTGATGACCAAAGAATGTCTGCAGCAAGAAATCGTCCTGACGTTATTCTATATTTCAGTGTTTATCTTGATTTCCAAGTTGTTGACGACTATTTCTCAACTCTGCTGTTCCTTTATGTACAGCCACCATTGTGTGTGTGTGTGTGTGTGTGTGTGTGTGTTGCTCAGAATCACTAATTTTCACTTTGGTGCGTTCAGGTACATCGGTTCCCGTCGGCTCTGTCTCTGTGTTCGACTGCGTGCACTGGAAACGTGTTTTTATGTTTTTATTTATATTTTGTCGGGGCTGCTTTAGCGCTCGTTCTGCAGAGAATGTCTTTTTCAGTTGCGTTCTATCGTGAAGTTGTTTTTGTTTGTTTTTTAATGCATCAGTTTAGTTGTCTACCTCAGACTGGCACAGGAAAAGCACTATTTTTAAAAGGACGACTTCACTAACACACAACTGTCTTTGCCTGCGTCTGAACAAAGAATCTGGATTTCATCTCATTTTTACAGCCCTGAAAATCTGATCAATATTTATGGAAAAACTGTTTAAGCATAAATTAGATACTGGTGGTATTTAGTACATTTGGAGCTGAGTTTTAGATTACTCACTAGTGCACGAGTACACTTCACTAGTGACACAAACAGTGTCGCTTTTATTACTAGTAGTCATTGTATGCTAATAAGGGGGTGGGGAAATGTAAATTCTGGCTTTTCTATTGGCTTTGAAAAACTTTACAATTAGGGGTGACAATAAAATTCCTGATTTGCATGTCATGATACGATATATCTCGATACTAAACAGACACGATCTATCACAATCTCAATGATTACAATTTTAACCTTTACAAGTACAAAATGGTATGAAATACATTTTATTTTTTTTACACCTGTGAGAACAAGTAAATACTAACTGTAATTCAAGAACCAATATCAAAAACAAGTGGTATGTTCATAAAATTGTCAAATTACCTCTTACAAAAAAGTTTAACTTTTGTTTCTACAACAGATTCTGTTGAGTTAATGAACAACATCTGTTTACGTGCTATGCATTTATTTTTGTTAAAAAGCATGATTAAAAAATCGATTTGGACATTTTTTTTGGGGATCCAAACGTTAATCGCGCAGTGAAATATTGCAATATTTTGCTGCATCAATTATATTTTTGTAATCAACACCCTTAATTACAACCAATCAGGGAGCTGGATTTGGTTACTAGTGATTGTTCTGGTTTTACTAGTCCTACTTGTAAACTAAAATTGTATGTTACTAGTTAAAGGTTTTGGTGCACTAGTAAACCTCACTAGTAAAGCAAAATATACTAGTAGATAATTTAGTGTTACTGGTAAAGCTTTAAGTGATGATTTTACTTTATTAGTAAGGTCTACTCACATACTTAGGTGCCAAAAACCTTTTTTTCTAATAATAGTAAATAACGTATCTTACTGGTGGTACTAGTAGGCTCGTTTTTTAGACTACTAGTAATACTAGTAAGCCAAAAGATTCACTAGTTGACTTACCTAATGCAAATAAAGTAGGAGGTTTGATCTCCTGACATGTTTCGACTGTACACTGCCAGTCTTCCTCAGAGGTGTGTGTTGATCACTTTGATGTGTACTAATTAGTTTTTTCCTTTCCTGAAAGAAAGTTGTTTGAATAATGAATCTAAACATATTCAAAAATATGACATTTCTGTAATTATTAGGAGGAACTATAACAAAAATCCAGCTCCCTGATTGGTTGTAATGTTTTCGAAAGCCAATGGGAAGCCTGAATTTGCTTACCCCGCCCCATTTTTTAGCATAAAAAGTGTATTGGTGGTACTAGTATCACTTTTCGCTTCACTAGTAAAGTTTACCCATGCACTAGTAAACCTAAGTTAAGTACATGTGCTCCAAATGTGAGTATTAGTAGAATTTAACTAATGCTCAGATGGTTTTCCATAGTTTTGCACCTTTAATGTATTCCAGTTCCATTGCAAAGCAGAAAAGTTGGAACATGCTTCACCATTTCTATTCCTAATGTGCTTCACTGCTCATCAATGCTAAGTAATTATCTACGTAAAGTGTTTGTTATGAAGGAGAAGAGGTAAATAAATAAATATATCTATCACTCATGGATGTAGAGACGTGTGGACAGTGAACCCATCAGACTTATTGGGGTCTCGTCCATTTTTCTAAAGCAGCTCCTTGGACGTGATGCATGATGATGATACATGTGGCCTCACACTTGCTGAGCAGATTGTGAACCTTGAGGCTGACGTCCTGCACTGGGATGTTAGAAGATGTCATTTATGTTCACAAGTTGATTTTTTAACTCATTCTCATTATAAATCTAAATAAAATACTGACTGTATCTTTTTATTTCTTGTGTTCAGTTTTTTTTCACCCCACACACACTTAAATTTTCCATGCATTCAGCTGATGAGACACTGGTGGTATTTCAGGTAAACTTTTATAACAGTGGGGCCAGCAGAAATGTGATTGATCTGAGGACCACATGATCAACATTTACATCACCCATTAGAATAATGACCATTAATACAGGAAAACACAAGGTTTTATTTTTTGATTTATTTTGAGTATTTTTACTTTTACTTTGTATATTTGTAGCCTTGTGTTTTTTTGGAGTATTTTTTTTTTCAGCTTTAATTTGTGTAATTTTTATTTGATTTTGTGTATTTTTCTCTCTTTTTGTTGTTTGGCATTTTTCTGTCATTTTGTATGAATTTGTTGTCCATTTGTGTATTTTACTATTATTTGTAGCCCTGTGTTTTTGGAGTATATTTGTGTATATTTGTTTTCTTTTGTGTAATTTTTTGTTTGTTTTTTAGAGCCATTTTGTGCGTTTACTTAGTTTGGGGTCACACAAAATAAAACCAAGGGCCACTTGTGGCCCCCAGACCGGGAGGTGCCTGTGTCTGCTTTTATGCCAAATAAAGAAATTTGGTGCATTTGGTAGGATTTTTTTTATTTGTTTGCCCTCTATCAATCAATAATTGATTACCTTTAAGTATTTTTGGTAATTGATCAATGCCAATTTAATAAGGAAGATTTATAAATACTAGATAAATCGTAGAAGTCTTGATTTATGGACAGAGTTGAAGAGTTGTGTGGTTTGTTTTCCCTTTTTAAAAAACGTAAAATAAGGAAGTAAAATATCCGGACGAAAATATAAAAATGTTGTGGAACCTGTAAATTAAATTGTTTGTCCACAATAGACTTCAGAAAACTAATGAAAGAAAAACAAATTAAATGAAGTGTGACACACAACTGAGAAAATTTTACTACACAATTGAATATTTAATGTCCTCTGCTGCAGCATGCGCCTTTAAAGGCCAACAATCAGTTTACAAAACGGTGCTAGTTATAGTGCAGTCATTGACAACGAGGTCAGGGGACAGTGAAGTGCACGTCGACGGTGGAGGGAGTTGCCATGAATGGCTTCTATGGTGCAGATCTAGATGTTGGAAGACTCCAGCTCTAGATGTGGGAAGACTCCAGCTCTAGATGTGGGAAGACTCCAGCTCTAGATGTGGGATGACTCCTGCTCTAGATCTGGGATGACTCCTGCTCTAGATGTGGGATGACCTTGCTCTAGATCTTGGAGGACTCCACCTCTAGATCTTGGAAGACTCCAGCTCTAGATCTGGGAGGACTCCGTTCTAGATCTTGGAAGACCAGCTCTAGATCTGGGAGGACTCCAGCTCTAGATCTTGAAAGACCCAGCTCTAGATCTGGGATGACTCCTGCCTCTAGATGTGGGATGACTCCTGCTCTAGATCTTGAAAGACTCCAGCTCTAGATCTGGGAGGACTCCAGCTCTAGATCTTGAAAGACTCCAGCTCTAGATCTGGGAGGACTCCAGCTCTAGATCTTGAAAGACTCCAGCTCTAGATCTGGGAGGACTCCAGCTCTAGATCTTGAAAGACTCCAGCTCTAGATCTGGGAGGACTCCAGCCACAGTGAGGAGCTCTTGATCCGTGGCTGTCTAGAGTCCAGCTTCAGCAGAGCAGCCACTGCAGCCTCCATCTCTGACATCCAGGTCCTCTGCAACAACAGGAGGAGGATGTTTACTGATTGCAAACATGACATTTACCTTCAACAGCTTTTTCAACATATTACCACAATGATGTCACCATTTTTCTTTACAGTTTATATCTCAACAGATATTAATTCAAAGCCAAAATCTTAATGCATTCTTAAACTTAGAGATTATTTATTGCATTTCTTTTCAGGATAATTTCACTTGGAATAGATGATGCTCTACTCACAGAGCTAATTAGCACATGGAAATATATCTTCATTAATAAACTAAAGCCTAAAGTCACCTGTGCACAAAACAGCAGCTGTTAGCGTTTAAAGGCAGATTTCAGAGGGCTGGCAAAGATTCAGTTATTACGACAAAAATGCAAAAAACTGCATCTAGACAACATGGAGATTTTGTTTAAATGATGATTTATGATAAAAAACATGTTGTGCACTGAAAGAAAGAAATGAGTTTTTGAGATAAAATTCTGACATTTTGTAAACATCACCTACCATGACTCCAAATTGTTGTCATTTCTTTTATTGAATAATGAAAATGTATTTTGAAAGTTCATATTGTACTACTGTTTACAGTCAAACATTTTGATGCAATGTAGGATTAATTTTTGATAAATCAAAAATGTATACATATATCTATATATATCTATATATATATATATATATATTTTTTTTTTTTTTTATATATATATATTTATATTAAGCCACCTTCATGGACTATTGGCCTGATTTTACAGCAGAGGCAATCTGGAATGAAGTGGACCTTTGTGCCGTAAGCGAAGAAGAGAAGAAGAAGAAGAGACGAAAGACGAAGACGAAGACGAAGAGACGAAGACGAAGGAAGACGAAGAAGAAGAAAGAAGAAGAAGAAGAAGAAGAAAAGAAAGAAGAAGACAGAGAAAGAGAAGAAAGCGAAGAAGAAGAAGAAGAAGAAGAAGAAGAAGAAGAAGAAGAAGAAACCTACCTTAACAGCTTCTGAAGCAGCCTGCAGGATGAACGTGCCGATGCATTGCTGGTAGCGGTTCTGGTGCATTATAATGAAAGAATGTGGCAGTCCAGACACTGTGAGCAAGCAGGAAATGCTTTCATTAGAGACGACATGTAGTGACGTCTATGGAGAGAAAAACACGCGTTTTAAACTGGGATTACTGGAGGCATTGAGCTGATCGATGTTCTTGAGCAGGAGTCGGTCCAAGGAGACGGGCTGGTCCAGAACGGTGAAGGTGCATCCATCTTTCAGCAGCTGGTCCAGTTCCAGGTTCTGCTGTAGCCTCAGTGGGCTCTGCTCTGAAGTGACAGACCTCTGCACACAACAAGCAATGATGTCATAGAGCAAAAAAAAAAAACAAACACTATATGAAACGCTGATTGTAAAGTTTACGCCAAAATAAACTGCAACTTTCAGCAACAAATCACACTTATGTGAATTTTTTTTTATGTCACTTTTGACCAGATTTACACCATTATTTGTGAATTTGCTATTTCTTTTCTCATAAAAATATGTCAAATCCACGTTAAATGTAAATGTTAAATATTAAATATTAAATCTAAATTGAAATTGAAATGTTAAATGTAAAATTAAATCTAAATGTTAAATGTAAATGATAAATCAAAATGTACATTTAAATGTTAAATGTAAATGATAAATCAAAAATTTACATTTAAATATAAATGTAAATCTAAATGTCAAATGTTAAAGGTAAATCTAAATCTAAATGTTAAATGTTGAATCTAAATCTAATATTAAATCTAAATCTAAAGTTTAAATGCTACATCTAAACTGTGAATTTGAGTATTAGCAAAATATTTAGTTTCACCCGTGACATTTAGATTTAACATTTAGTTTTAACATTTAGATTTACATTTACATTTAACATTTACATTCAACATTACATTTAAATGTAGCATTTAGATTTAACATTTAGATTTATACTTACCATTTGGATTTAGATTTAACAATACGATTTAGACTTAACATTTAGCATTCAGATTTAGGTTCAGCACTCTACAAATATTGCTGTAAATCTGGTCAAAAGTAACAACAAATTTGGTATTTTGGTTTGTTGCTAAATGTTGCAAAAGTTGCTGTTTATTTGAACTTTACAATCTGCGCCCCATAAAACAAACCTGAATTAAAACAGACAAAGTAAGCGACCAACCTTCTTGTTTCTCTTTATTTTGGTAATCAGGAGGAATTCATCAAACAGGAACAGGTAGACTTCGACCAGCTTTGTGTTCTCTGAGGATGAACCAAACAAAGAGGAGGTGAGCTCACAGAGTGTTGGATTATTCCAGCCACAGAAACACCAACCAGTGAGCAGCAGGCGTCCGTCGTGCAGCAGACTTCTGTGAGAAATGAGATTCTCCAGAGTGACGGCTTTAAGCAGATGCTTCAGATTCTGGTAGAAAGGAGCAGTGGAGCGTGAGAAAATGTAAACCTCACGTCATCCTCTGACAAGTGACTGATAGACTGAAACATGACAGACCTCAGGGACGACGGAGCGCTTGTCCCGTTCCCAAACAGGAAGCCACACTAGGGCGTCTCTCAGCTGCTTCACCTTCTGGTATTTATCCAACCATTTCACCTTTCCCTCCAAATCACCTGGAAGAGATTTAAAAAAAAAAAAACAACAACAAATACATGAAATAAAAATGAACATTTTATCATATTTAAAATGTATTTGTTTGGTTTTATTTTCTATTTAAACCTAATAGTAAAAATGTTTTGATGATTTGTGGCACTGCTTTTATTTTGATATATGTTTTTCTACAATGACATGAAGTTGCTTCATTTAGGTCAGTGTGTGCTTTGGTCATTGGATTTTTTTGTTGAGAAAAGGATATTAAACACAAAAAATGTAATAAAAAAAAAAAAAATTATAATTTTAACATTAAAAAATGTTCACTTTAAAATGAAAAAAATAAGAATAAAAATCAAGACATATTTCTTTATTAGGGTCAATATCAATATGTGTATATCACCCTCCCCCTGAAAATGTCATTGTGGTTTTGCACTTAATTATATTTCATTATTATTCTTATATTTTTTTGCAATCCTTGTACTTGTCTTTTCTCTATATATTCATTTTCTCTATATATTCACAGACAAAATAAAATAATTTTCCCCGTGGAGACATTATTTAAGTGGCTTCATGATGCTGTGTTTTAGTCTTCGATAAGATTTACTGGAGTTCGTACACACACACACACACACAACACACACACGCACACACGCACACACACACACACACGCGCACACACACACACACACGCAGAGCTGTCACTCAGAATCTTCAGCTGAAACTGAAACAGTCCACGTCATCTGTTCATTGCATTACTGCAGCCAATAAAAGGCGGTGTGGTGTAATAAACACACCTTTTTAATCATCGTGAGAACGTCTCGTGACTGTTAGGATAAACTTAAACCTCTTAAAGTTGCTGGGAGGTAATCATTTCTAATCAGATAAAGACAAAGTGTAATCCTCGTGGATCAATAAATCAAAGATCATTTGCTCAAAAAAAAAAAAAAGCTGTGA
>NC_041049.1:44881184-44936184 GCF_900634775.1 Gouania willdenowi
GCCTTAAAAGCTTTTCCTTCTTTCAGATTTTTCACCTTATTTTCCCCCAAAATTTCTCTTCTCTTTTTGTGATTTTTGTTTATATTCTTTTTGTGCAAGCCGTACCTTTTTTTTTTTTTTTTTTTTTTTATTTATTTTTATCATTTTGTGTGGTAATTCCAATTTTCTTACATTCTCTATATTTCTTTAATATAGAGCCTTAATCTATGTCTTGCTTTGCAGTTGACCATATCTGAACTAAAAGCAGAGCTAGAGAAAGGTCCACAAGAAACAGCCGTCTACATGCAACAAATCCACCAGTTGCAGAGCAACCTGAACAATCTGCGGCAGCAAAGTCAGGTATGATACGCTGATCAGTGCTTCTTGGAAAACCATGTGACCGCTTCCCAGTTGTCAGTAAAAACATCTGTAGGGCCTACCATTTCCAGTTTTAATATTTCTATGTTCCAATACAGGGTTTACTCATTCCCGTGTCACATTACACTTTTTTGTTTCCGTTTCATCATCATTCCCTCTTTAGATGACTTTACTGGCTGTTAAATTCCCCGAAATTGCACCAAACATGCTAAATATGGTTAATAGAGTAAACTGCTGTTATTAATTTTACGTTTTATAGGCTTCAGGTGATTTACAAAAAAGATGGTTACATCTGAAATCACATGAGATTACGCTTAATAGGAAAAATATCATGTAAATGTGTGATTTGGTCCCAAAATTATTTGTAAAAATCTTGAATTGCAGCTAACCAATAAGTCAGCCTCATGTTTTGCACAAAATTCTGCCGTGACATGTCGCCAGATAAACTGATCAGCTCAGCTAATACACCAAGGGGCGTCTTCAGATCAAGAGGTTAGGGTTTGATCCCTGTCTATACCTGTCTGTGTCCTTAAGTATCCTTAGGCAAGACACTGAACCCTATGTTGCTCCCCAGTGGTTGACAAACACCTTGCATGGCAGCTCAGTTCCATTGGTGTGTAAATGTGAGTATGAATGAGCTGATATTGTAAAGTGCTTTGAGAATACTTCTGTATGGGAATAAAGCGCTATATAAATCAAGTCTACCATTTACCATCAGCTAAACCTGTCTTTGTAGCAGAACCTTTTCAGATTTGAATGCAGTCATAAAATTGTGACCCGCTTGTTCGTCACAACAAATTAAAAACACACTTAAGATGAAGCTCTGCATTCGTTTTCAGTCACAGGATAACATGATCACTACTCAATCCGGTACACGTAGCGCACGCTTTTAAACGGTATTATCTGTGGAATTTGACATGTGTCTGTTCTTCACACTTTAACCTTCAATCCCCTTTTTCTGATTGAAAAAATTGCTTCTAAATTTAGTTGAGTCTCGATTTCAAATAAAGAAAGGGAGAAAAACAAACGGGTCAGATTGCTTTTTTCTTTTCGGAACATTTCATTTTTGTCCCCTCTGTTTTTCGCAATCACGGAAACTTTGAGGCTTAACATCTACTGGATAGTAAGAACACGTCTTTCTGTTCATTGCTGGACTGTGTTAACAAGCATCACCAGCTGCTTATTCAAAGAGTAACTAAACCCCAAAACCACTTTTTTTCTGCTGAATACAATTGTATTGTGTATTAAGTAGTGCTGTTGATTGATCGTGGTCCAACTCTCGACATTTTAGGTAAGTATTTTATTTTCCCTCATTTTGTTGTAATTTGTCAGAGTGACTGCCCTCTATGGGTTGAAACCTGGCTGTTACAGTTGATTTTTGTTATTGGCTGAGAACAAGATCATGTGATGTCATTGGACCATTGTACATCACAAACAAGCCCCGCCCCTTTCATAAAAATTAGCACCTGTGGGCTCTACAATCTGTGGTGAGTAGTTTGGATTGAGAGAAGAGTGAATAGAGAGGTATATTGAGCAATGACTGGCTAGTTAACATAGCATAGATTGTTCATTGGAGATTTTATAGTATAAACTGGGTGTGTCTTAACTCCTCCAGTAGCCCCGCCCATAATCAAGGCATTTTTTTATATTTCCCTCCTAGTGGCAGATCAGGAGAAGCAGGGGTGTAGTTACTCTTTAAAGGCGGGCAATACACTGCGATTTTTGGCCCATTTTGAATACATTTTTGACTTGTGCGTCTATTTGTGGGATTGGGCCGAGTCTGATAATCGTGAGTCGTGCATCGTGTAGTATACATGGGGTCACAAGAAGCGATTAACACCTCACGACCAGCTCCCCGATCAGCATTCATATGGTCGTATGGAAATCAAACATGTTTGAAATCCAGTTTCTCCTTGTGAGGGTATCGCACTGTGGAAGCAGTGCCACGGACCAGGTTACCATAAACTCTCACAACTGTGCATGCGCGAAACTCCGTAGGACCGCTGTAAAATTGACGGACCATACTGCCCACGTTTGTCCAGCCAGTTCCTGGTCCATCGCATCGCCGCCTTTTCTTTTTTAAAGCTCTTTTGTCACGTATATCCAACTGCAGCCGCGGGTATAGCGACATGCAGCCCCTACAAATTTTTAAATGCTTCTGAGCCATTAAAAAACAGCCCCCACATGTGCAACAGTGGCCGGTGAAGCAATTTTTCAATGTGACCTCGAATTTAGCCAGGAAGTGTAGGCGGGTAGCGGTTTAGGATTAATAAAAAAGGATGGTAAGTATTGCACAGTTCCAACTTTGCCAGAACAGGAAGCGGTTGCGGGTAGTGGAAAGGTTCATGTCCAGGCATTGGCTCAGGGGGATCGATAGGGCGTATTTAGTAGGGGGGATGGTTAGTACAGAGCAGGCTTTGTAGCGGCTGTAGCTGCAGCTAGACCCTTCTCCTTTTTGCTGAGATATGCGAGTGTCTCTCCACTTCAGGGTTCTTGTTCTTCTTCTTCTGTTTTAATGGCGACGCTTCAGACTTTTTCTAATTTGTACGTCGCATTTCCGGAAAACAGCAGTCAGAACGTGTTAGGGTGTCGGTCCGTATAGTATGAGAACATAAATTGTGAGCTGTGCACATTCTGGCTCTGCAATTGAGTTGCGCAGTTTGAGCTGGAGCTGAGTACAACGATTGAAAAAAATCGCACAAGGTATCCCAGCCCTAAGTATACTGCATTTTGCATTTCTGTTCTGTAAACCTCCCACTGTTGCCCAGCATCACAATACTTTGCTGTCACCGGCCGCTTGTGGCCATCGAAACATGCGGTCAAAAAAAAACTCACTGTACTATTTTTAAATCAGTATGTGTGGTCACTGTAGTGTTGGCTTAGTTGCAGGGTGAAAATACAATGGTAGGTAACAGCTCTCCTGTAATGTGGCTCAGAGATTAAACCCTTTGCATTTAAAGCCTGTGACTTTTCACAACCAAGAGATTTTATTCTCACTAAATTGGATGTAGATGATTCTTCTCTGCTGTAACTTTTGCAACAGAACATGGTATAAAACAAACAGTACTGCAGATTGTGAGAAAAGTAGGTTTAACCAACGGGGAGAAACGATCAGCACATACAGTAGTTAATGGAGCATGAATAAAATAAATGAAGTTTTAATATGAAGAGAATGACACTAAGAGAGAGGAATCGTGCAGCTCCAGAGGAGCAGTTGCTCAGCTGCAGAGGTTTATTAGATGTCGGTCATCTCCAGATTCCCTGTCACAGTCCCTAGTTAGCAGCACGCTCCTCTATTAACAGCATTTTGTTCTTTATCACCTCGTTGCCAAGTTTACTGCCAAACCTCATACTCAGGCAAAGCCTTGTGTTACACACTATCCAGAAATGTCATACCACACCTTATTCTGGACTCCTGACAGACAACTGTTTTTTTTCCATTGGCATCACAGCAGGTGATGGAGCTCAATATTTGTGCATCTGCTTTCACACTTACATTTTTAGGAGAGAAAAAAGTTACTTTGTTCCCCATGTGACTGAAAGATTTTTCATCTTTTTTGAGGAAATACCGCTGGGGTCATTCCATGTCATTTCAACAAATGGCCTAAGCGCTTTGGTCGCAAAAATTCAGAATTTTTACCAATTGTTCCTTAATTAGTCAGTTGGCACCTGCACATTTTTTGTTGTATTGGATTAATACCTTTTGAGTGAGGAGGGTATGTGTCGATTTTTGTACGTCCTTATTTTTTTTTCATTTTCAGCTTCCAATATCTCAGGAACTACACCACATTATTACTCTTTCTTGAGTTATAAAACTATTTTCCTTTATAGTCCTTCATTTATAATTTTGGACCCCAATATTGGGTAATTTCACCTCTCGCAAATACTGAAAAATTGTTTACATGAGGTCATTGTAGATTTCCTCTGTCTTATAATTATTTATTGTTTATTAGTTTTTTTTACTAGTAGAAGTGTGTGGGCCATTTGTTGAAATGACATGGAATGACTGCTTTCTTTTTAAAATTTTTGATTGTTTTATAGAAAAATTTATGCTTTCTGACTCGAACATTGTCTGTTCTTCCACTTATTTTACAGAACATATCTGAGAAGCTTTCCTTTAAAGAGAAGGAGTGCAAAGAACTGGAGGAACAGCTGGGAGCGGAGAAAAGCACCAAGAAGAAAGTCCAGACAGCCTGCGGGAGAGGGACCAGGAGCTTCAGGAGCTCCAGGTTCGAGCCACCGGAACCGAAGCGTCTCTGCAGAAGGCCCAAACGGAGCTACGCGAGAGAGTGGAGGAGGTGCCAGGTTGAAGGGCGAGGTCTCAAAGCTGGAGGTGAAACATGCAGAGGTGAAGGCTGAGAGGAAACAGCTGGAGCAGCAAAGAGAAGAGAAAGATAGTCAAGGTGCTCAGCAGCAGACAGAGATCAACCAGGTAAATAGAGTGGAAATGATATAAACCATGGTCTAACTTTGATAAACAGACATGTAATGAAATGTATAAGTAGGGTCTCACACAGGACTAGACAATGGCCATGGTTACATGATTTTTTTTTAAATTCGAAAATAGTTACATGGAAATAGTAATTTCCGAATTCAGGTTGAAATGAAAAACCAGTTTATTCGGCTTAATTTAATTCGCTTTAGGTCTGGGGGTTGGGAAGTGGCAAACGTGACGTATCACCTTTTATATGTCGGCGGTAACACAAGACCAAAAGAGAACTGTTTTTTTTATTTTTATTTATTTATTTTTTATTGTAGTTTTGAAGCAAGTTAAGTGTTTATAGAAAGAGGAATTAACTAATTCAGTATTAAAATCGGAAATAAACCAGCCACCTAATTCGGATTAGGTTTAAATCAGAATTAAATTAGCATTAGGAATTAAGTGTTTACATGGTCAGTTTAAAGAGGAATTAACTTTTATTCTGCTGTAAAGAGGAATTAAAGCTCCCATGTAAATGTGGCTAATATGTTTGTGTTGCTGTTGCTTCACTGTGACACCAACTTTCAATGCTTTTCCATATTCAGTAAACGATTCAGAAACTTAAAGAATTCTTTCTGGTTAAAAAAAAAAAAGTTGAAATGATTATTTATTACTGATCATATATCGGTGATAATGTTTGTGTGTGGGTTCTTTCACTCACTTCTAAACTCATTCATATGTAGACAAGTTAAAGATGAACATTTATCCTATAATCATTAAAGAGCTTTAACTAACTTTGTTGCTTTTCACTTTAAATACATTAATTGCCAGTATACTGCCCTCACTCTACTAAAGGAAACATTATGCATTTATGTTGTCATATTTAATTTTTCGAGTCATTTAGAATTCAGTCATCCTTTGTCTTCCTGTTTGCCCTTTGGTGTTTTAGCTGCACAGTAAGCTGCTGGAGGCAGAAAGGCAGCTGGGTGAGGTGCAGGGTCGTCTGAAAGAACAAAGACAGCTGTCTGGGGAAAAACTGAAGGACCGAGAGCAGCAAGCAGCCGACCTTCAGCTTAAACTCTCCCGAGCAGAAGAACAGGTGGGTGATGACTTTACCACCTTTAAAGAATAGTTGGAAATGCAGTGTCTAATATAGTGTTTTTCAACCTTGGCGTCATGATCACCTGAAATGTCTAGTAATTGATAATATTAATTACTGAAAGAAATATATTTATTTTTTAATTATTTTCAAGATATATTCTTTATCAAATTAAAACACAACACACAATGTTAAACAACTGTATTCTGTACTTTCACTTTATCAAATATAAATTTAGTTTAAATAAAATGCATTATAAAGAAAAGAAGAAAAAGGAAAAAATGAAATAAATTAATAAATAAAATACAGTATGACAATATCTGAACTGGCACATCTTGTGACTTTGTTCATAAATACTGGTTACTCTGTATTTGTAACACAGTACAACAAACATGATTAAAACTAATCGTAGAGAAAAGTCTTTGGGGTCACATTTATGATATAAAAATGGGGTCATGATCCAAAAAAGGTTGTGCTTAGGGTTGCACATCCCCCTGTGATAAACGATTCGATATCCCTCTAGATCATAGGTTACGATTTGATTTGAAAAAAGTTATTTTTATTTTATTTATTTATTTTTTTTTTTAACACAACGATTCGATACAGTGTAGGAACTATACAGTTTGTTTCTACGGTAAATATTTGTTGTAGATATTTAATAAAATAAAGAAGCCAATTCTAAAGTGACAATATTTTCTTTTCAAATATGTAAAAGACCACATATCCCAAGCATTGTTTGCTTTATGGCACTGGCAAAACAAAAACAGAACAACAAAATCACGTCAATGTATTTATTTTTAGACAGAAAAGAAGAATAATAACAACAAAGTGCAACATTTCAGCCTGAGCAGTGTTTTTCAACACTAGAATAGGTAACGAAGTGCATATTTCCAACCTGAGCATAGTGTTTTGAGCACTAGAGGTAAGCAACAAAGATGCAACATTTCAATGTAAACATGTTACACACCTATAAACAAACCATGTAACAATAACTTTATGATGATGACGCCTTGTGGTCATTATCTTTACGTCTTATCTCAACAATGCTTAACACAAAGTGACAATTTTTTTATAGAAAATATATACATAACATACATATGTATAAAATAAATCAAACAGCTGCTTTTTGACCTGGGAAAGGTGATCTGGTCCTAAGTGCAAAGTAGACTGTCCTACATTTATATTCTCACATTGCAGTTAAGTCTGACTCACAAGTCAACAATCATAACTTTTACCTCACACACAGTAATGTAGTTCACTTACAGTTTTAGATTATTTATTTAAAATTGTTCAAGGTGTCATGAGCGATCGGGTGTGCGCGTCCCTTTAAAAGTCGTCGCTGCAATGAATTGTGGGTCAGCATTATCTCGTCTCCTTTGGTAAAGGATGCATCAGTGTATCCTAAGCTAAAGGAGGTAAAATAATGAGCCTCTTTTACTGAGCTTAAAGAGAACTTGGATGTTCTTTATCACGGCCATCACATAAACACTTCCTAGGGTGAAGGAACAGTGGATAGGAAAGGAGATAGGAGGGACTATTTGGACGCAGCCTTGGTTTCGCCAGCAGCTTCAGCCCTCGCGTTGTTTTTAAGTGGAGCTAAGAGACGCTGGCGTGTGTTTGAAGCCGCTAACCGATTCCAAATCTCGCAATACCTGATACATGCTTCTACACAGATCAATCTAGGTATTTATGGCTAATTCCTTTTGATTGAGGAGGCTGCTACCAATGCAGCCGTATCTCTCACTTGTTGAACCGGATATCCGGTCGCATCGGTTTATCGTTCACAACCTTAGAACCACTGGTCTAATGTTTTAAAATGACAGCTTCTTCATGTTCTACTTCTGTGATGAAAAGTGTCAGAAATAAATACAAGCTAAGCTGTCTTTCTTAGGGGAACTGAGTGATGTATGAAATGTGCTTGCCTGTCGATCTTTTCCACATTGAGTTAGCTCTGTGCTTTTTCCTCAGTTAAAAGAGAGTGCAGGAAAGAACGCTGATCTGCAGCATCAGATGGAAAAATCCAAGCAGCAGCACCAGGAGCTGCAGGCCCTGCAGCAGAACACCAACGGCAAGCTACGTGAGGCGCAGGTAAATCCAGCTGAAGCCTTCTCTTCACTGATTAAAAAAAACCCAAACATTAGTGGTGTATTTTAATCCTGTACTGTTAATGTTGTGCTGTATAACCTGTTCTCTGCTGCTGTAGAATGACCTGGAACAGGTTCTGCGGCAGATTGGCGACAAAGATCAGAAGATACAGAACCTGGAAGCCCTGCTGCAAAAAAGTAAAGATATTGTTACTCAGCTTGAGTCGGAACGAGATGATTTATGCGCCAAGATTCACGCTGGAGAGGGTGAGACGGCCGTCCTTAACCAACTGAAAGAGAAAAAACCACGCATTGCAAGAACAGGTGGACTAACACACACACGGGTGGGGTGAATATTCTACAATAATAACAGATCGGGGTGACTCACCTACATGTGCGTTTGCTGCAGGTGTCGCAAATGACAGATAAGCTGAAGAATCAGTCAGAGAGCAACAAGCAGGCACAGGATAACCTCCACAAGCAGGTGCAGGATCAGAAGACTCTGCTGCGCTCAGCCCAAGACAGAGCTCACACCCTGGAGACCTCAGTCACAGAGCTCACTGCTCAGCTCACTGACAGTAAGGAGAAAGTATCGCAACTGGACGCTCAGGTGTGACACCACATCACAGAATGTCAAATCACACAGTGAGGTGTTTGGTAATGTTTCATGAACTTGTTTCTTTTTTTTTCTGCAGTTGAAAGCCAAAACGGAGTTGCTGCTATCTGCAGAAGCTGCTAAAACTGCACAGAAAGCCAACCTTGAAAACAAACTGGAAACTGCGCAGCATGCACTGCAGGACAAACAGCAGGTGAGGACAATGACTAATCATTAACGATCAACAGTAGAAAAGCCATTCATTTGTTTCAGTTTTTTGAAAGAGTGAGAACATTACTTTATCTTTGCTGCTTATTGTCTTGAACAGGAGATGAATAAAGTGCAGAAGAAGCTGGAAGAGGAAGGCCAACGGCTCAAAGAGAGGCAGGATCAGTGCACTCAGCTGGAGACGAGTCTGAAGGAGAGCAAAGATAAAGTCCTGGCCTCCGAGCAGCAGAAAGAGCAGCTGGAGGGGCTCAATAAGGTCCGTGCTGAGGATGCCACAGTCTGCGATGTGTTTACACCTTTTTGCATCTGCTTCTGAGGTTTTTTTTCATGGAGTTGCTTTCATTGAACAGAAACTGGAGTCCCGGGTGGAGGAGGTGCAGGCCGTACGGGATCAGGTGCGGCAGGAGTTGCAGAAGCTGCAGAAGGGGAACTCTGAGGTTATAAGGAAAGCAAAGGAGCTTCAGCGCTCACTGGAAACTGAAAAAGCAGGGTGAGTGAAACGTGGTTCAAGGTAGATCCTAACACCGCATTTCCACTGGATGCGTAACATTTCCGCTGCGTAATTTGCTATTCGTCAATCCCCACTGCTGCCATCTGGGATGCGTATCTGTTGCATTAAGGACTCAGGTGATCTCACTAATTAATTGCGTGATATAGCGAGTTGTCAATACAATGAGAACCACAAAGCCACACAAACAGTTAATTGTGTCCTGGAGAGGAGTAGAAGCAAATGCACTTGGTCCTGCCCTGTAGATCTTCCGCTTTTGTGGAGATTATTGTGATTCAACCGTGGATGAGATCAATATTAATATGTGAAATACGATCCACTGCCGCCCTGTCCAGTGTTTAGCCCCGCATAGTGACTGAAGATAGCTGGAGATAGGCACCAGCAGACCTCTGCCACCCTGAAAAGGAGCAAGCAGGTCGTAAAATAAATGTAAATATGATCTGCCTTGATTATTTTATTTTGAAAAAAAATCCAATATTTTATTCTGTGTCTGTGCACTACTTCCTGTCCCGTACTAGCATATTCTTGCTGAATGTATGTGGCTTCGCCCCGTGTCCGGCAAAAATAGTGCTGTGTATCTGTTGTGGAGAGCTCTGACATGACGGAGTCATTATGCATTTCTGAAATTGGCACATTTAATGGAAACGTATCAGCTCCGTTGCCGTTATGCAACAGTTACACATCCAGTAGAAATTGGGGGTAGAAATGTAGCTGTTTAATCTGAGATTATATTTTTTAAAACACATGTTTTTGTCCATGAAGAGCAACAAATCTTCAGGAGGAGCTAAAGAAGAAAGCTGCAGCACTGAGTGATGCGCAGCAGCAGCTGAAGCTCTCTGAGCAGGAAGCTGCTTCTCTGAAGATGAATGTGGAGAAGACGACACAGGAGGGAAAGAGTCGTCATGCAGAGCTGGAGAGGAAGTCTCAGAGCCTGGCAGCAGAGCTGCAGAAGGCCCAACAGGAGAAAGAGGCTCAAATAAAGGAACTTTCCTCTTTGCAGGAGAGCCTGGGAAGGGCTAAGGCAGCACTGAAGGAAAGTCAGAGTGTGTTGGACAATGAGCGGAAGAGCCATAAGTCTGCTATGGAGGAAAAGGTAGGTCTCTGTCTGTGTTCATTAATTACACATCACTTGAGTGTGAGTTAGGGGTGTCACAATCCAGCTTTTTATCTCCCAATAAGATGCCGATATCACAGCCTTGAGTATGGACTGATACCGATATCGTTTCGATATCAGCATCAGTCAAATATACTTTTATTGCTTATTTTATAGTGTGTAATATTAGAAAAGGCTTAATCAATCAATGTTACACAGAGAACAATAGTCAGCACCAGTATGTATGAGGAAAAACTGACTCATTAATTTTTAACAAATGGGATACATACATTTTAACCTTAAACATCAAAGTATTGAGTATTCTACTATTGGATGAAATAAAAGTAAATTAAGAGAACCTGAAAAACAGCATTATTAAATCCAATAAAAACAAAAACTATATTCCTGAAGAGCAAAACAACCACTATTCTCACAGAATATTATCTAAAAAGAATAAATAAAAATAAAGAGGACTGCTAGAAAAATTATCTCCAAACAGTAAAAGCAAATAATACTTATATAATGTCAATTATGGAGCGGTGTCCCAAATAGACTGCTTGTATCAGATTTTCCACAGATAAAAGACCAATTTCTGGTATCAGTATTGGATTGGGACACCCTAGTGTGATTATTTTTAACTATAGAGGTAATTTTCCATCACTCATTAATCTGTGTAAATCCTCAGGAAAAGTCAAATGAAAAGGCCAGAAAGGAGCTTCTTAAAAACCATGAGGTCATCACAAAGACAATGACAGAAACTAAAGAGCAGCTGGAGAAGATGAGAGAGGTATGCCATGCATCCAATAAAAGCTCTGATGTTTTGTGATGGATGTGTAAAACCTAAATATTAATTCTGCCTAAAACGTTTCAGGCTGAGGGGAAGTTTAAAGTGCTGCTGACGTCTTCAGAGCAGGAGAACACAAAGACTCGGGGATTGCTGAAAGAGAAGGAGAATGAGCTGGAAAAGCTGCAGGCGACCCTAAAGACGACTCAGGGGTCCCTGGAAGGGGAGGTGAAGAAGCTGAGGAGCAAAGTGAAAGAGCTTCAGGAAGTTGGTGGTAAGAAAGTAAGTAACACTTCCAACTGAATTAAAACTTAAATTCTACACTTTTTTTTGAAAAAAAGAGTAACTAAACCCCTGCTTTCTCCTGATCTGCCACTAGAAGGGAAATTTAAAAAGACTTTGATAATGGGCGGGGCTCCTGGAGGAGTAAGACACGCCCAGTCTATACTATAAAATCTCCAGTTAACAATCTATGCTATGCTAACTAGCTACTCATTACTCAATATACCTCTATTCACTCTTCTCTTAATCCAACCTACTCACCACAGATTGTAGAGCCCACAGGTGCTAGTTTTTTATAAAAGGGGCGGGGCTAACAATGCTTGTTTGTGACACAAAATGGTACCAAAACATCACATGATCTTATTCTCAGCCAATAGTAAAAATCAACTGTAATAGCTGGGTTTCAACCCATAGAGGGCAGTCGTTGACATTTTACAACAAAATATGCCAAATTGAAATACTTTAACTAAAATGTTGAGTTGGACCAAGATTAATCAACAGCACTACTTCATACCCAAATACATTTGTATTTGGCAGAAAAATGTGGTTTTGGGGTTTAGTTACGCTTAAAAGTTTCACAATAATCGACAGGTAAAAAAATTTAAATTGTTAACAACGAAATTCAAATAGTTTTGTGCTTTGTTTTTGCATCGTCCAGGCAAAGGAAGAGACCACGCTGAGGTCCCAGGTGTCAGGGCTCAGCCAGGAGTTGGCGTGTGAGAAAGAACGGTCTGCAGAGCTGCAGAAATCTTTAGAGCTCAGTCAGGAAAAGCTCACCAAGCTTCAGTCGGACGTCTACGGCAAAGAGTCTGAGGTGTCTGCTTTACGCCAAGACCTTAAGGTATGTTTGAGAGGACCATGGGATGCAGATCATTCAGCAAAGTCATGATCTTCATAGTGTTTTTTAAGATAACTCCTTGATTGGCTGTTTATGTAACAGACAACAAGTCACTGACTTATGCCATCGTGTATATGTGAGAGGTTGTGACATTTTCGCGTTGCTTGTTTTTATACATTCAACGCTAGAAAAAATATAAAATACCCCCGGGCTGTGAGCCGGATAGCAAAATAATAGGAGACACGTAGGAGGTAGCAGCTCACCTTTGGATGAGAGATCATCCATGCTCAGCAGAGCTAAGAGGGAGAGAGGAAAGGCGTTTACAAGACAGAAAATGGCGCTACGTACGAGAGTTGAAGTTCCCAACAGCGCACACTCAACAAGAGCATGTGTGGAACTCGTGGATAGTGTGGCGATGGTGAGATAAAACAAAAAATGGGGAACGCAGTGACACTCTGCATGTCCAGGAGGAAGAGGAAGTTGCGTGTGTGCAGACTGACGGAAGAGAAAGTTGGAGGAACGCCAAAATACAGTAAGAAATCCATTCAACTCTGAACCATAGCAAAATAATAATAATTTTGCCATCAAAAGCCTGGTCTCAGTGGTTTTTTTGTTTTGTTTTATATAAGGAGACAATGTTCAAATGGTAGAGTTGTCACTAAAGCAAAAAAAAAAATAGCTTTAAAGTCACCGACAGGTTTTTTTTTAGAAAAATACTTTTTTCTCAGCTTTTTGCTCTGAAACTGAAGGTTTGTGTGAAACTTGCTTTATTCAACGGAACAAAACAAGCCAGAAACAATTTTTTTTTCAGATTTCAGATAGTCATAGTAGAAAATATTCGTTGGGTCTTTAAAATCAGTCAAAATGCTCAAAAATGGTGGCACTGAGGGGGGTAGAAAATCTGAAAATGGCTGGCGCTGAATGAGTTAATGTAATCGCGTTGCTTCATTCACTTCAGTTGCGTTTGATGTGAAAGCATCTTCAGAGTGAAGAAAATCTATAGCATACATTACGTGTGTATAGAAAGTGTATTGAATATATAAATGTGTGTATAGAAAGCTGTTTAATCCGTGTATCATTTGTTCATTCATTTTTCATTAATGTAACAAAAACATGAAAAACGAAAAAAACACTCATTATTTGATGTTTGTTTCCAAAACCAAAATGAAAAA
The DNA here is from genome assembly GCF_900634775.1 of Gouania willdenowi. Taxonomy (NCBI): domain Eukaryota; kingdom Metazoa; phylum Chordata; class Actinopteri; order Blenniiformes; family Gobiesocidae; genus Gouania; species Gouania willdenowi. The sequence continues at coordinate 44,894,645 of NC_041049.1, forward strand.
ACACCTTTATTTGTTTTCTCCATTACCGATTGGTCAAAGTACATGACCCGGAAAAACAAATGAACGAATGATACACGGTTTCTGTTTCCTTGATATCACTGATCAAATGTATGCTCATAGTTTGAAATAAACTTAATTTCGGTTTACTAGTACGCGAGTACACTTCACTAGTGAAGCAAAAATATAACAACCAATCAAGGAGCTGGATTTGTTTATAATCCCTTCTAGTTTGTTTGTGTTGGGTACTACTAGTGAATATTTTGGCTTTACTAGTACTATGAGTAGACTAAAAACTGTATACTAGTACTACTAATGAGATTTTTAGTTAAACAGTAGTACTAGTAAACATTTAGTTTTTTCTAGTAAAGGTACGCAAGTAGACCTTACTAGTAAACCATATATGCAGTAGGTGCGCCGTATATTAAATATATATATGTATGTTTATACTTACTTGGAAGAAGCTGCAAATTGTTTCACTGGTTCTTGCTGCATTTTCAAAAAAGCAAAAGTAATTTTCAACAAAGAAAAATGAGCTGTGTGTGTTGAGTGTGTCCTCCAGTGAAAATATCAGGCACTCTGACTGTTCCACACGGTGCAATATCCTGAATGCCGATTGGCTGTTGATCACCACCATTTATTGTAATTATTGTGATTATTTTTATTGAACATTTGAGCTGAATTGATCAATAGTAAGTAAGTAATGTTTATTTATATAGCACCTTTCATAAACCGAGGTCACAAAGTGCTTTCCATATCAGCTCATTCACGCTCACATTCACACACCAATGAGACAGAGCTGCCATGCAAGGCCCTAGTCAACCACTGGGATCAGCTTGGGGTTCAGTGTCTTGCCCAAGGACACTTCAACACATAGACTGGGATCGAACCCCCCAACCTATCGATCAGAGGACGACCCCCTCTACTACCTGAGTCACGGTCGCCCCAATATAATTAATAATAATAATGTTTTTTCTGTTATGAGTCATTTTTGTAGTCGTTTTGTATATACAATTGTACTTTTAAAGGCACACATACTTAGTCACTTATAGTGCTTAACAATTTTATTAGACCACCTGTTATAAAAAGAAGAAAACAAATATTTAAAAATTCTTTCAAAAAACATGTTTAAAACTATAGATGTCATGAACTAAATTGTTTTCTTTTTAAATGTTTGGATAACAATAATTATATTTTAGCATTAGAAATCTCATTTTTGTTAAAAAGCTTCTACATATTAGTGCATTAACCTTTGCTGAAACGTAATTTTGTATTTATTATGACTGCCGTTTTATTTAAACAAAATATTTGTTGACGTAAAATATAATGATCACAAAGTTGATAACTTATTCATCTGTTTTTTTACAAGCTCTATAACTTTTTTATAATCGTAGGCATCTGAAGAAAAGCTGAGTGTGGCTCAGGAGGAGTTGGCTGCAAACCAAACACACCAGACGGCTCTGGAAGCTCAGAACAGGGAACTGAAATCATGTCGCGCCTCCCTGGAGCAGGAGCTCAGCAAACGGGAACAGACGCTCCAGCAACAGGGTCAAGCTGTTCAGGAACTGCAGAAGCAACAGGTTTGATTAACAAAGCCACAGCTCAACTGACCATCATCTGACAAATGAAATGTGATGATTCTGTTCTTTCAGGGTAACGTTAAAGAGGAAGTGGAGAAGGAGAAGCAGAAGGTGGAGGAACTTAACAAAGCAAAGAGCATGCTGGAAAAGAGCAACAGCAGAATGACATCAGAGTTAAAAACCTGACAGAGAAAAGTGAGAAGGTCAGTCACGTGAAATTAGGAGCACTTATTTCTCTTTTCAATGTGATTGGACACTGTTCTGGCTTTCACTTTATTCTGAAGGATACAGTCAGGCCACATTCTTCAAAGACATACCTGAGCATGCTCGAGTCATGAAACTGGAATTATCAGTTCATCTAAGCTTTCTTAAGATTTTTTTGTTAACAGTAATCACTCCCCTTTTGAGCTTTTTGAATTTTAAACGCTCCTGGGATCTCGTTCCTGAAATACTTTAGACCGTGCCGTTAGCCACCAATTCTTTTGTGAGTATATTGACATTGTTGCTTTCTAGGAGCTGGATGAGCTGCGAGAAGCCAAACAACTGTTGATTCAGCAAAAGTTGGCCCTGCAGAGTCAGATGGAGGCGGCGCAGGCTGCCCTGGAGCAGGAGAAGAAGGAGCACCAGGTCACCAGCGACAGCAGGAGGAAGAGAGAGGAGCAGTTTATCGCACAAACCAAGGAAGCCCAGGATCATTTGGTACTTTACTTTTTTTTACAAAGCACATACTCACCTGCTCTGGGGTCCTCAGGTGGGCTGTTCCTCAGACGAGGACCATAGTGACTAAATGATGTATGCTTTTGTTCTAAATGTAAAATCTGTGTGGATAGTTTGTGTAGGACAGTCTGAAGATGTGCTGAAGCAAGTTTGGTGTTAATTGAGCAAGAATTGTAAGAGGAGGTTTTAGGGCTGGGCGATATACAGTAGTTCCTTGTTTATCGCGTGGGTTACGTTCTAAAAATAACGCGCAATAGGCGAAATCTGCGAAGTAGTCAGCATTATTTTTATACAATTATTTTACATGTTTTAAGGCTGTAAAACCTCTCACCACACTATACACTTTTTTTGAGACAGGAATTAACATTTCTCTCTTGTTTAAACACTCTCAAAGTTCAAACTTTTGTAGATTTTAAAACATAAACCTGTTTTCAAACATACAGTACTGCAGAGTCACACTGCTAGTGATCAGACATTGATGCTGAACGCAATCAGAGTCGTCGTTGACGATGACGTCAGGCCGTCAACACGGACACTGGTCTGTTCACTCATAGAGTAGAAGCTGTGTGTGACCACCTGGAGCTGTATGACACGGCCTTTATAACCGGGACCGGATTAGGACGGATTAGGCGTGGAGGAGAATCAGCGAGGAGGTGGTAGTAGCAGGTAAAAGTTCTCTCTGTAGCACTGAGCAAGGATAGCATTAGCCGCTAATCACACCGGCTTTTTTCACTGGTGTTTTATGTTTACGAGAGGAGAAAAAGGAACACAGCTCATTGCTTCAGCAGGCAGTGAAACTCACCGAGTTGGATGTGTTGCTGGTGGGTGAACGCAGCATTAGCCAATCAGGACACAGAACACAATGCGTGTTCATATGTTGTTAAAAAAAATGCATCCAAAATTGCACAAAAATCTGTGAAACACAGAGGCTGCGAAAGGTGAACCACGATATAGTGAGGTACTACTGTATTCCACAGTGCACACTGTATTTTTTTTTCAAAATGGCGATATACAATATAAATCTTGATATTTTTAGCTCAATATAGTCTTAACAAAAAAACTATTCTGGGTTAAATTTGGTGATGCAAAATTCTACGCATTTATTAACAAGCTGCACAATATGTGACACTGTTGGCTTTTTCTCCTCTAAGGGACAGCACGTGTGAGTGAGCTCTGTAGTGTGGCTTGTTTAGGGGAAGGACTCAGGGATCCATCTAATTGTGCTTTTCATGCTGTTCTGAGATGCAGCAAAGCAGAGACTCCTAAAACGATTATTTTGATACAAAAAGGGCTGTAATATGCTTTCGATATCCCTGAAATAGAAATCTCGATATATCTTTAAATCTCGATATATCACTCAGACCTTGGAGTTTTACAGTTTTTGGAAAAAAAAGAGTGATGGACTTCATTATTTGAAATAGGTTTAAATGTTAAATGTTTTTTCAGTGTTGGGGCCAGATTTTGGTGAAACTTGCAAATCTGTAGCACATATGGTTGATTTTATGTGACTTTTCAAAATGTATAACTTTAGGACTATTGGCCTGTTTTTGCAGCTCAGACCATCTGTCACAGGAATGAAGCTTTGTGCAAAATGTTTGATTTTCTCTTATAGAAAGTAGGATTTCCTCAGCAGAAGAAGATGATGCAGAATAACAATAGGTTCCCCTGGTAATGATTGGTCTACTTCAATGTCTCTTCAAATGTTCACTTCCTTTCAAAGGTGGCTGAGAAGCGATCCAGAGAGGAGCAGGTGAAGCGTGGGGAGGAGGCAGAGGCCAAGCTGCACATGCAGGTTACCGCTCTGAATGAAAACGTAGCCACTCTGAAGAGAGAATGGCAGAGCAGCCAGCGGAGGGTTGGCGAGCTCGAGAAACAGACGGACGAGCTGAGAGGAGAGATCGCCGTCCTGGAGGCCACCGTGCAGAACCAGCAGGATGAGCGGCGTGCGCTTTTAGAAAGGTTTGTAAATATTTGATCTCCCTGCAGCAGAGAGGGGGCCACAAAAACCTGATTGTTTGATCCGAGGGCCACATTATCAACATTTATGTCAGTATTTAGAATAGTGACCAATCTGAGCATTAACACAGGAATTTTTGTGTATGTATATTTGTCTCTCATTTTGTGATTTATTTAGTTTTCTTGTCATTTTTGTGTGTTTTGTTTTATTTTGTATGTTATTTATTACATTTTTTTGCAGTCATTTAGTGTGTTTTTGTTGTTTTATGTTTTTGGAGCCATTTTGTGAATTTTTTTTCTTGTAATTTTGTGTGTTTTTGCATACTCCTGTTGTCGTTTTATATATCTTCCCCCTCATTTTGTGTGTTTTTTTTTTTCTCTCTTTTTTTTTGTAATTTAGCGTGTTTTTGTTGCCATTTTGTGCATTTTTTTGAGTCATTTTGTGTGTTTTTGTTATCGTTTTGTGTGTTTTGCAAGTAATTTTGTCCACTTCTGTGTAGTTTTGTTGTCATTTTGTATATTTCTCATTTTGTGTTTATTTGTTGTCATAATGAGTATTTTTGTTGTCATTTTGTACTTTTTTGTTATTGTTTTTTTTTTTTTTTTTTTTTTTTTGCTGTTTTAATGTTGTTGTTTTTTTTTCATTTTGTGAGTTATTTTTTGCCATTATGTTTCCTTGTAAGCAGCCTCCATGGTAGTCACATGATTTTGCTTAATTATAAAAAACGTGTCCAGTTTTATAAAACGGGTTAAATTCTCTGCTCAGTTTTTTGTAGCTACTGCAGAAGCAAAATGGCAATGTGGAATAAAGCTGTTCTCACAAATGGAACTTGAATAATTTGTTAGATGAAGAAGAGGCTTTACTTTATAAAGTGTCTGTTTTGTCTTTGAATGTAGAGAAATGTGAGCCTCGTTGTTCTTTCACTACAGCATTTGTTGAATAAAAATGTGTGTGGAGTGTCGTGCACCCTTTTGTACGGGTTGTAAATGCACTCATTCATGTTGTGCAGACATCTCTGAGGGTCAGATCTAAATGATCTTTCAGGTGTGTGAAGGGTGAAGGTGAGATGGAGAAACTTCAGGCCAAAGTGTTGGAGCTGAGAAGGAAGCTGGACGACACCACTGCGGCCATGCAGGAGCTGGGCAGAGAGAACCAGTCGCTTCAGGTCAGCAGAAAACCAGTCCAGGCTGCAGAACATAACCATCCACAAATCCCATGTTTTAATGTCCTCCTGTTGTCCGTGACTCCAGATCAAACAGTCACAAAGTCTGACCAGGAAGTGGGCCGAGGATCACGAAGTTCCAAATTGCATGGCTTGTGGGAAAGTCTTCAACCTCACCATCAGAAAGGTGTGTTTTTCCCCACAGAACACTGGCTGTGTTGGAAATGTTACACTAACGTACTATACACTACAAACTCAATGAGTATATACTGTCGACTATAAGTATGATTAGGATGATGAGCGTTCCCACTGATGTATACTTCCAAGTTTCCCAAGATGCATTTGGAACCGACAACGACAAAAACCTGAGTCACACTGAAGCTAAACATCTCTGTTGTTTCTCCACCTTTGAAAGTTCTGAAAACATTTTAACTGAGAAAGTGACCAAGTAGAATATCAACATGTGCTCATTTGATCCATAACACTCACGTACAAACACTTAATTCCGACTTTTTGGAGACCCGCCATTCATTATGCTACTCATGAAACTTCCTGTTAACTTCAAAAAAAGATCCTTATTTACAAAAAGTAATGGAAGACAAGATTAGTTCCTTAGTATGACATTTCCATCACAGCCCCAGCCTACGTTTTTGTGTGTGTGAGGTTGTGTGTTCTATGCGTTTCTGTTCTACTTCTCCATCCTCCAGCATCACTGCAGACACTGTGGAAACATCTTCTGCGCTGAGTGTTCCTCCAGGAACGCCCTCACACCCTCCTCTAAGAAGCCCGTGAGAGTGTGCGAGACGTGTTTCGAGGAGCTTCAAAGCTGATCGTTCTCCCCCACCCCACCTTGTCCTGTTCCTTTTCTAACCTGTGAACAGAGGAAGGCTCATGGTTTTTAAACGTGCACTATTTAAGGACAGACCCACAGCAGAGATACGACGCAGGACTGCTTGGGGACCGTCTGCATCTGTATTCGTGCCTTTTGCTGTTCCTGTGAACTGCCAGAGAGCAGAGACGCATATCGGAGCGCCCGCGCCGTGTGATTCCTCGTCTTTGTGTTGCATTGTTTGTGATTGTGTAAAGTTGTGTGTGAGGTGATGGTGAAAGCAGCTTCTACGCACGCCACCGTTTCAGTTTACTTGTGATCTAAATTCAATCCGAGCACTAACTGATGAAAATAACTTTGAAGTAAATTATTTAAAGCATAAAAAAAACCACTGTTCAAATGTTTGTATTTGTAATACTTAATCACAGGATTTTCTAACCGAGTTTGTTCCTTTATTTTTAGGTAAATTTCTTATTCATGCGAAAGAAATCTGAGTTATTTAATGAGAGATGACGTGTGAAGCTGTACAGAACGCTAACTGGAGGTGTAGCATAGATTTGTGTAACATATATTTTAATTCTGTTTAAACTGTTAATTAGACAAAGACCTACTCTGTACCTGCTACTAAATCAGTCTGTGTTCCCTTAGTGAGGCTGTGTGTGCACGTGTATCAGGGTTGGGATCAATTATCCATCTTCAGTTACAACTCAAGTTATGATTATGGTGACAAACATTGTTTAAAATTACAACTAAAATTACAATTATTATTTTTCCCCAGAAAGTCAATTACAATTAAATTCTCAATTACCAAAGTTCAATTACAATTAATCACAAATACTAACCCATTAAAACTTTAACTTGTGTTAGCTTTCTGTTAGCATCTCTTATGATAACGGGTCAGTTTTGACCCATGTCTTAAGTCAACTGTAAAATACACTATAAAATATCATCTAATTTGTTTTATATTATTGGTGTGGGTGTTGAGCGTTCTTTTCTGTCAGGATACCCCTAGATTTATATTTTTTGATAGTAAAATGATCCTTAAGATTCACTGACACATAGTGAGAAAGGTTTTTATGAAACATATTTTAATTAATTGTTAACCACATATGTGTAAACAGCTGTTTTGAATTTCATTCAATTGTAATTTGACAAATTTTATATAAGTTTAAAGTCAACTGTCTGAACTTCATTACAATTCAATAATGATTACAACAGAAATATATCTTTTAAATTGCATTTATTATGTCATCATTGTAATTAACTACCAATTACAATTATATTTGACCCCAGCCCTGGTGTGTGTGTGTGTGTGTGTGTGTGTGTGTGTGTGTGTGTGTGTGTGTGTGTGTGTGTGTGTGTGTGTGTGTGTGTGTGTGTGTGTGTGTGTGTGTGTGTGTGTGTGTGTGTGTGTGTGTGTGTGTGTGTGTGTGTGTGTGTGTGTGTGTGTGTGTGTGTGTGTGTGTGTGTGTGTGTGTGTGTGTGTGTGTCCAATCAGCCCAACTGATGACCAAAGAATGTCTGCAGCAAGAAATCGTCCTGACGTTATTCTATATTTCAGTGTTTATCTTGATTTCCAAGTTGTTGACGACTATTTCTCAACTCTGCTGTTCCTTTATGTACAGCCACCATTGTGTGTGTGTGTGTGTGTGTGTGTGTGTGTTGCTCAGAATCACTAATTTTCACTTTGGTGCGTTCAGGTACATCGGTTCCCGTCGGCTCTGTCTCTGTGTTCGACTGCGTGCACTGGAAACGTGTTTTTATGTTTTTATTTATATTTTGTCGGGGCTGCTTTAGCGCTCGTTCTGCAGAGAATGTCTTTTTCAGTTGCGTTCTATCGTGAAGTTGTTTTTGTTTGTTTTTTAATGCATCAGTTTAGTTGTCTACCTCAGACTGGCACAGGAAAAGCACTATTTTTAAAAGGACGACTTCACTAACACACAACTGTCTTTGCCTGCGTCTGAACAAAGAATCTGGATTTCATCTCATTTTTACAGCCCTGAAAATCTGATCAATATTTATGGAAAAACTGTTTAAGCATAAATTAGATACTGGTGGTATTTAGTACATTTGGAGCTGAGTTTTAGATTACTCACTAGTGCACGAGTACACTTCACTAGTGACACAAACAGTGTCGCTTTTATTACTAGTAGTCATTGTATGCTAATAAGGGGGTGGGGAAATGTAAATTCTGGCTTTTCTATTGGCTTTGAAAAACTTTACAATTAGGGGTGACAATAAAATTCCTGATTTGCATGTCATGATACGATATATCTCGATACTAAACAGACACGATCTATCACAATCTCAATGATTACAATTTTAACCTTTACAAGTACAAAATGGTATGAAATACATTTTATTTTTTTTACACCTGTGAGAACAAGTAAATACTAACTGTAATTCAAGAACCAATATCAAAAACAAGTGGTATGTTCATAAAATTGTCAAATTACCTCTTACAAAAAAAGTTTAACTTTTGTTTCTACAACAGATTCTGTTGAGTTAATGAACAACATCTGTTTACGTGCTATGCATTTATTTTTTGTTAAAAAGCATGATTAAAAAATCGATTTGGACATTTTTTTTGGGGATCCAAACGTTAATCGCGCAGTGAAATATTGCAATATTTTGCTGCATCAATTATATTTTTGTAATCAACACCCTTAATTACAACCAATCAGGGAGCTGGATTTGGTTACTAGTGATTGTTCTGGTTTTACTAGTCCTACTTGTAAACTAAAATTGTATGTTACTAGTTAAAGGTTTTGGTGCACTAGTAAACCTCACTAGTAAAGCAAAATATACTAGTAGATAATTTAGTGTTACTGGTAAAGCTTTAAGTGATGATTTTACTTTATTAGTAAGGTCTACTCACATACTTAGGTGCCAAAAACCTTTTTTTCTAATAATAGTAAATAACGTATCTTACTGGTGGTACTAGTAGGCTCGTTTTTTAGACTACTAGTAATACTAGTAAAGCCAAAAGATTCACTAGTTGACTTACCTAATGCAAATAAAGTAGGAGGTTTGATCTCCTGACATGTTTCGACTGTACACTGCCAGTCTTCCTCAGAGGTGTGTGTTGATCACTTTGATGTGTACTAATTAGTTTTTTCCTTTCCTGAAAGAAAGTTGTTTGAATAAATGAATCTAAACATATTCAAAAATATGACATTTCTGTAATTATTAGGAGGAACTATAACAAAAATCCAGCTCCCTGATTGGTTGTAATGTTTTCGAAAGCCAATGGGAAGCCTGAATTTGCTTACCCCGCCCCATTTTTTTAGCATAAAAAGTGTATTGGTGGTACTAGTATCACTTTTCGCTTCACTAGTAAAGTTTACCCATGCACTAGTAAACCTAAGTTAAGTACATGTGCTCCAAATGTGAGTATTAGTAGAATTTAACTAATGCTCAGATGGTTTTCCATAGTTTTGCACCTTTAATGTATTCCAGTTCCATTGCAAAGCAGAAAAGTTGGAACATGCTTCACCATTTCTATTCCTAATGTGCTTCACTGCTCATCAATGCTAAGTAATTATCTACGTAAAGTGTTTGTTATGAAGGAGAAGAGGTAAATAAATAAATATATCTATCACTCATGGATGTAGAGACGTGTGGACAGTGAACCCATCAGACTTATTGGGGTCTCGTCCATTTTTTCTAAAGCAGCTCCTTGGACGTGATGCATGATGATGATACATGTGGCCTCACACTTGCTGAGCAGATTGTGAACCTTGAGGCTGACGTCCTGCACTGGGATGTTAGAAGATGTCATTTATGTTCACAAGTTGATTTTTTAACTCATTCTCATTATAAATCTAAATAAAATACTGACTGTATCTTTTTATTTCTTGTGTTCAGTTTTTTTTCACCCCACACACACTTAAATTTTCCATGCATTCAGCTGATGAGACACTGGTGGTATTTTCAGGTAAACTTTTATAACAGTGGGGCCAGCAGAAATGTGATTGATCTGAGGACCACATGATCAACATTTACATCACCATTAGAATAATGACCATTAATACAGGAAAACACAAGGTTTTTATTTTTTGATTTATTTTGAGTATTTTTACTTTTACTTTGTATATTTGTAGCCTTGTGTTTTTTTGGAGTATTTTTTTTTTCAGCTTTAATTTGTGTAATTTTTATTTGATTTTGTGTATTTTTCTCTCTTTTTGTTGTTTGGCATTTTTCTGTCATTTTGTATGAATTTGTTGTCCATTTGTGTATTTTACTATTATTTGTAGCCCTGTGTTTTTGGAGTATATTTGTGTATATTTGTTTTCTTTTTGTGTAATTTTTTGTTTGTTTTTTAGAGCCATTTTGTGCGTTTACTTTAGTTTGGGGTCACACAAAATAAAACCAAGGGCCACTTGTGGCCCCCAGACCGGGAGGTGCCTGTGTCTGCTTTTATGCCAAATAAAGAAATTTGGTGCATTTGGTAGGATTTTTTTTATTTGTTTGCCCTCTATCAATCAATAATTGATTACCTTTAAGTATTTTTGGTAATTGATCAATGCCAATTTAATAAGGAAGATTTATAAATACTAGATAAATCGTAGAAGTCTTGATTTATGGACAGAGTTGAAGAGTTGTGTGGTTTGTTTCCCTTTTTAAAAAACGTAAAATAAGGAAGTAAAATATCAGGACGAAAATATAAAAATGTTGTGGAACCTGTAAATTAAATTGTTTGTCCACAATAGACTTCAGAAAACTAATGAAAGAAAAACAAATTAAATGAAGTGTGACACACAACTGAGAAAATTTTACTACACAATTGAATATTTAATGTCCTCTGCTGCAGCATGCGCCTTTAAAGGCCAACAATCAGTTTACAAAACGGTGCTAGTTATAGTGCAGTCATTGACACGAGGTCAGGGGACAGTGAAGTGCACGTCGACGGTGGAGGGAGTTGCCATGAAATGGCTTCTATGGTGCAGATCTAGATGTTGGAAGACTCCAGCTCTAGATGTGGGAAGACTCCAGCTCTAGATGTGGGAAGACTCCAGCTCTAGATGTGGGATGACTCCTGCTCTAGATCTGGGATGACTCCTGCTCTAGATGTGGGATGACCCTTGCTCTAGATCTTGGAGGACTCCACCTCTAGATCTTGGAAGACTCCAGCTCTAGATCTGGGAGGACTCCAGTTCTAGATCTTGGAAGACTCCAGCTCTAGATCTGGGAGGACTCCAGCTCTAGATCTTGAAAGACTCCAGCTCTAGATCTGGGATGACTCCTGCTCTAGATGTGGGATGACTCCTGCTCTAGATCTTGAAAGACTCCAGCTCTAGATCTGGGAGGACTCCAGCTCTAGATCTTGAAAGACTCCAGCTCTAGATCTGGGAGGACTCCAGCTCTAGATCTTGAAAGACTCCAGCTCTAGATCTGGGAGGACTCCAGCTCTAGATCTTGAAAGACTCCAGCTCTAGATCTGGGAGGACTCCAGCCACAGTGAGGAGCTCTTGATCCGTGGCTGTCTAGAGTCCAGCTTCAGCAGAGCAGCCACTGCAGCCTCCATCTCTGACATCCAGGTCCTCTGCAACAACAGGAGAGGATGTTTACTGATGCAAACATGACATTTACCTTCAAACAGCTTTTTCAACATATTACCACAATGATGTCACCATTTTTCTTTACAGTTTATATCTCAACAGATATTAATTCAAAGCCAAAATCTTAATGCATTCTTAAACTTAGAGATTATTTATTGCATTTCTTTTCAGGATAATTTCACTTGGAATAGATGATGCTCTATCTCACAGAGCTAATTAGCACATGGAAATATCTCTTCATTAATAAACTAAAGCCTAAAGTCACCTGTGCACAAAACAGCAGCTGTTAGCGTTTAAAGGCAGATTTCAGAGGGCTGGCAAAGATTCAGTTATTACGACAAAAATGCAAAAAACTGCATCTAGACAACATGGAGATGTTTGTTTAAATGATGATTTATGATTAAAAACATGTTGTGCACTGAAAGAAAGAAATGAAGTTTTTGAGATAAAATTCTGACATTTTGTAAACATCACCTACCATGACTCCAAATTGTTGTCATTTCTTTTATTGAATAATGAAAATGTATTTTGAAAGTTCATATTTACATTACTGATTACAGTCAAACATTTTGATGCAATGTAGGATTAATTTTTGATAAATCAAAAATGTATACATATATATATATATATATATATATATATATATATATATTTTTTTTTTTTTTTTATATATATATATTTATATTAAGCCACCTTCATGACTATTGGCCTGATTTTACAGCAGAGGCAATCTGGAATAGAAGTGGACCTTTGTGCCGTAAGAAGACGAAGAAGAAGAAGAAGAAGAAGACGAAGACGAAGACGAAGACGAAGACGAAGAAGAAGAAGAAGAAGAAGAAGAAGAAGAAGAAGAAGAAGAAGAAGAAGAACCTACCTTAACAGCTTCTGAAGCAGCCTGCAGGATGAACGTGCCGATGCATTGCTGGTAGCGGTTCTGGTGCATTATAATGAAAGAATGTGGCAGTCCAGACACTGTGAGCAAAGCAGGAAATGCTTTCATTAGAGACGACATGTAGTGACGTCTATGGAGAGAAAAACACGCGTTTTAAACTGGGATTACTGGAGGCATTGAGCTGATCGATGTTCTTGAGCAGGAGTCGGTCCAAGGAGACGGGCTGGTCCAGAACGGTGAAGGTGCATCCATCTTTCAGCAGCTGGTCCAGTTCCAGGTTCTGCTGTAGCCTCAGTGGGCTCTGCTCTGAAGTGACAGACCTCTGCACACAACAAGCAATGATGTCATAGAGCAAAAAAAAAAAACAAAACACTATATGAAACGCTGATTGTAAAGTTTACGCCAAAATAAACTGCAACTTTCAGCAACAAATCACACTTATGTGAATTTTTTTTTATGTCACTTTTGACCAGATTTACACCATTATTTGTGAAATTTGCTATTTCTTTTCTCATAAAAATATGTCAAATCCACGTTAAATGTAAATGTTAAATATTAAATATTAAATCTAAATTGAAATTGAAATGTTAAATGTAAAAATTAAATCTAAATGTTAAATGTAAATGATAAATCAAAAATGTACATTTAAATGTTAAATGTAAATGATAAATCAAAAATTTACATTTAAATATAAATGTAAATCTAAATGTCAAATGTTAAAAGGTAAATCTAAATCTAAATGTTAAATGTTGAATCTAAATCTAATATTAAATCTAAATCTAAAGTTTAAATGCTACATCTAAACTGTGAATTTGAGTATTAGCAAAATATTTAGTTTCACCCGTGACATTTAGATTTAACATTTAGTTTTAACATTTAGATTTACATTTACATTTAACATTTACATTCAACATTTACATTTAAATGTAGCATTTAGATTTAACATTTAGATTTATACTTACCATTTGGATTTAGATTTAACAATACGATTTAGACTTAACATTTAGCATTCAGATTTAGGTTCAGCACTCTACAAATATTGCTGTAAATCTGGTCAAAAGTAACAACAAATTTGGTATTTTTGGTTTGTTGCTAAATGTTGCAAAAGTTGCTGTTTATTTGAACTTTACAATCTGCGCCCCATAAAACAAACCTGAATTAAAACAGACAAAGTAAGCGACCAACCTTCTTGTTTCTCTTTATTTTGGTAATCAGGAGGAATTCATCAAACAGGAACAGGTAGACTTCGACCAGCTTTGTGTTCTCTGAGGATGAACCAAACAAAGAGGAGGTGAGCTCACAGAGTGTTGGATTATTCCAGCCACAGAAACACCAACCAGTGAGCAGCAGGCGTCCGTCGTGCAGCAGACTTCTGTGAGAAATGAGATTCTCCAGAGTGACGGCTTTAAGCAGATGCTTCAGATTCTGGTAGAAAGGAGCAGTGGAGCGTGAGAAAATGTAAACCTCACGTCATCCTCTGACAAGTGACTGATAGACTGAAACATGACAGACCTCAGGGACGACGGAGCGCTTGTCCCGTTCCCAAACAGGAAGCCACACTAGGGCGTCTCTCAGCTGCTTCACCTTCTGGTATTTATCCAACCATTTCACCTTTCCCTCCAAATCACCTGGAAGAGATTTAAAAAAAAAAAAAACAACAACAAATACATGAAATAAAAATGAACATTTTATCATATTTAAAATGTATTTGTTTGGTTTTATTTTCTATTTAAACCTAATAGTAAAAATGTTTTGATGATTTGTGGCACTGCTTTTATTTTGATATATGTTTTTCTACAATGACATGAAGTTGCTTCATTTAGGTCAGTGTGTGCTTTGGTCATTGGATTTTTTTGTTGAGAAAAGGATATTAAACACAAAAAATGTAATAAAAAAAAAAAAATTATAATTTTAACATTAAAAAATGTTCACTTTAAAATGAAAAAAATAAGAATAAAAATCAAGACATATTTCTTTATTAGGGTCAATATCAATATGTGTATATATCACCCTCCCCCTGAAAATGTCATTGTGGTTTTGCACTTTAATTATATTTCATTATTATTCTTATATTTTTTTGCAATCCTTGTACTTGTCTTTTCTCTATATATTCATTTTCTCTATATATTCACAGACAAAATAAAATAATTTTCCCCGTGGAGACATTATTTAAGTGGCTTCATGATGCTGTGTTTTAGTCTTCGATAAGATTTACTGGAGTTCGTACACACACACACACACACACACACACACACGCACACACACGCACACACACACACACACGCGCACACACACACACACACGCAGAGCTGTCACTCAGAATCTTCAGCTGAAACTGAAACAGTCCACGTCATCTGTTCATTGCATTACTGCAGCCAATAAAAGGCTGTGGTGTAATAAACACACCTTTTTAATCATCGTGAGAACGTCTCGTGACTGTTAGGATAAACTTAAACCTCTTAAAGTTGCTGGAGGTAATCATTTCTAATCAGATAAAGACAAAGTGTAATCCTCGTGGATCAATAAATCAAAGATCATTTGCTCAAAAAAAAAAAAAAGCTGTGAATGAGGACATACAGTAAATACACAAAATAACTCTGAAACACACACAACAGCAACTAAAACACATAAAATGAGTGAAATATAGACAAAATCACTCCAGAAATTAATAAAACGACAACAAAAACGAGCAAAAAAGATGCCAAAAACACACGCAAAGACAAGCCGAGACCGAGTCAAGACCAAGACCATAAACATTTTTTTTTTTTCAATTTAAAAAAATATATAAATAAATAAAATTATGACAAGGTTCGACAGTTAAATAACATTCTCTCTTTAACTTTAGTTTCTTTTAAATAAATTTGACGGACAAAAAAGGTGCCTGTAAAATATTAAAACTACTACTGCTATTGATAAATTCACAATTATTCTACATATTTGAAAACAATATTTTTATGTCAGCTGAATGTACAGCAAGTGTTTAAAAGTATTTCTGCCAAGAAATAATGATTCTTGATTCTGATTCTTTCAATTGTTCAGGTTTAACAGGTCACAGAGTTCACAAGATATTTTTTTAGTTTGAAAAAGCCTTTACACAGGTTATTTTTATTAATTCACTTAGTTGATATAGTTTAATTTGGTTGCTGTAATGTAACCAGGATATTTAATTAACAAAGGTTTCCATCTGTAACTGTAAAAGTGAAACTTTCTGAAATAAAACTACAAACAAGTTGTCATCAGTCTAAAAACATAGAGCTACAGGTAGATGTGAAACTAAATAAAACAAACTCAAACCCTGGAAAAGTCATGTGACAAATTAATCTTGTTGAGAAATATTATTATTATTCTGGATACAGTGGAAACAGAAACTATAAAAAATAATTATATTGTGAACCTGTTTATATTGTGGGGAACATATTATATACATAAATGTAATTAGAGTCTGAAGCCACAAAAAACACCACTTTAAAAAGAAAATAGACTAATAAAAGACCTCTTTACAGTTATTTGACTCATTCTGGGCTCGTGCAACTCTGCGGCGATGACGCGCTGGTGACGACATAACCCAGTAAACACACACGGACCTCGATAAACGGAACAGGCTGCACCGCTCGGCTGGCACTAGGACCCAGAAGCAGAGTAAGTGCGTCGCCAGATACTTTCAAGGAATATATTTTAACAATTTGAGCTATTTTTTTTTTTTTTTACCCTTTTTCTGCAACTACACCAAACTTGCCATATTAGAACCTATTTTCATTACGTTTTCTTGCCACATTTTTGCTTCTTTTAATACATTTTTGCTCCATTAGTCACATTTCTGCCACTTCTACATCAAACATTTTCAGCACTTATAAACACTTTCCACCAATTTTCCACCTAAAGTTGCATATGTTGACCCATTATTGTCACTTTTAACCTTAACATTCACAATTTGTCATGTCCATTATTTGCCAGTTTAAACTAAATGTTCCAACAAATTGTTTCTATATTGATACTTTGATACATTTTTAGCTCTTTTTCTATCTGTTTTTGGCCACTCTAATTTGCAACTTTAAACCAATTTCTGTGGTTTTTAAAAACCCATTTCACCACCTATTCAACAATTTTGGTCATTTTTAACCCATTTTATTTCTGATTAAAACAAGGATTTACATCTTTAAGATGACTATATACTATGGAATAATTAATGTAAACTTAGTGGATAATGGTGGATATTATTCAGATGAATAAATAAATGTGATTATCACAGATTCATAGAACAATGGACCATCATTTTACTGACTTTATGGATGGACCCCAAAAATCTCTCCTCTTTATTCCCCTTATAGATGACCCTGTAACACATGACTGTTCTTCAATGTCCATGTCTGTGTTCAACCACCTTCAGATACAGTGGGGGTCCCCTGTCTATGGAACTTTTATTTTGGGGGTTGCGGGCTGAAAAAGTTGAGAACCACTGGTCTACGGGACTCCACATCTACGGTCTACGGGGTTTTCTGGTACTGTTCTCCAATGGTTTACCTCTTACATTAATGGAAGAACCTTTAATGTTGCTATTAACGATGTTATGTCCAATATGTCCAACCTGTCATGTGGAGTAGCCCAGGGCTCTGTTCTGGGGCCTGTTTTGTTTTTAATGTATCTGATGCCTCTTGGTCGGTTGATCCGTGGTTTTAAAAATGTGTCTTATCATTTTTATGCTGACGATATCCAGTTGTACTGCTCCTTTAATGACTCAGAGTTTCACTTTTTATCCGTCTGTTAAAACCAGCCTCAGAAACCTTGGGGTTGTTTTTGATCAGTCCATGTCTTTGGAGGGTCACTGTCGTCAATTGACTAAAAACTGTTTTTACCACCTGAGAAATATCTCTAAAGTGAGGCATCTTTTATCAAAATCAGATCTGGAACTGGTCATACACGCATTTATATCATCTCGTATTGACTACTGTAATTCTATTTTTACTTGTTTTAATAAGTCGACCCTAAACAGACTCCAGATCGTTCAGAACGCTGCTGCCAGACTTTTAACTGGTGCTTCTAGAACATCCCACATCACCCCCATTCTTGCTACTCTGCACTGGCTTCCAGTTAAGTTTCGCCTAGAATATAAAATATTAGTTCTCACGTTCCGAGCATTACATGGTCAGGCCCCTAAATATATCTCGGACTTGTTGTGCCCCTACTCATCAGGGCGATGCCTTCGGTCTTCAGGTCAGGGTCTCCTAAAGACCCCAAAAACTAAATTTAAAACCAGAGGAGACCTGGCGTTCCAGGCTGTAGCTGCCAGACTCTGGAATAACCTGCACCAGTCTCTCAGGGAGCTCAACTTGTGTGGACACTTTTAAAAAAAACTGCTGAAGACTACACTTTACAGTAAAGCTTTTAGTTAACTGGATTTTAATTTTTATTTATCCTTTAATGTTGCTGTTCTTATGATATTTATGCGCTCTTGTTTTATTATTCTATTGTGTTGCACTTGTACGCTTACCACAACTCTGTACAGCACTTTGTGATTTTATCTGCAAAAAGCGCTTTATAAATAAACTACTTACTTACGTACTTACTTACTTACACATCCCACAATGCAATGCAGCAAAATTTTCCGACAATGTCAATAAGAGAGTCAACCTTTTACATCTTTTTTTTCTCAAGCAAATGATCGTTGATTTATTGATTTATAAGGCCTACACTAAGTCTTTATCTGATAAAAAAAGATTTCATTGTTTTAGTTTTGGGGAAGTTGTTTGGTTTGTTGAGATGAATCTGCAGCAGCATGTTTCCCACAGCCTGTCCATGTTGTTTCAGAGGGAAACCGCCACGACGAGTCTGCAGGCGGAGGCACGCTGTGCAGAAACAACAGTCACTGCCTGCTGGCTGTGGTCCAACTCTTACCCACAAACTCATCTCTCTGTGCAACGGGCAGAGGTGAAACTAATGCATTACAAGTACTCACGTTACTGTAATAGAGTTGCTTTTATGGGTACTTGTACTTTTTTGAGTATATTTCATTTTACTTGTACTTAAGTACGTTTTATAATAAGTAAAGGAATTTCTTTATGTCCGTTTCATGGTGTCACATTGAACATAATCCATATATTCTTATGCCATTTCTGATCAAAGCCCAGCCACTTTTTGGATTCAAGTTGTGGTTTCTACCCATTATGTTGTTACCCATATGGAACATTTGGCATGGCACAGTTTTATTTGACAAACTTTTAATTCATACAGATGCCGTTGTAGAAGTTACAATTAAAATTTTGTCTCTTCCTATTAAAGTTTATACATGAGATGTTTACTGTATGCAAGGGAACCATGGCAACGATTTATTACCAATAATAAACGTGGGGGGTGAAAGTAACTGGTAACTTTGGTAACACTTTACCTGAAGTTTTATACATAAGGCTGACATTACGCTGTCAATAAGTGTCATTCTCTAAATTATGAAACCTTTGGAGCTATGTTGGCATTTTTTAGGTTGGGTTAGGGTAATGAATGACACTTAAAGGTGCAGTCTGCAATTCTTATAAAAGTGAATTTTTGTCATATTTGCTAAAGCTGTCACTATGTAAGGACAGCTTTATATTAAACTAGTAGTTTGTGTGAAAAAAAACAGACTCATTGAGTCCCCCCTGCTGCTCCTGCAGCCTTTGACAGATTGCCAGAATGCACGACCGAGCAAAAAGAACCAATCAGAACCCCGCCTCTTTCCCGGGGCTGGAGCGCTGTCTTTTGTACAGTGTATGATCTGGAGGAGTAGAAGATGGAACTGGTGACATTTCTGCCAGAAAGGTAATTATTGCTGCTTGATTTACATTATGTTTGATTTGTAATTGTTACACTAGAACTCTGTGGTGCATTGCATGTGTTCATGTGCCTGCAGCAGCCTTCGTCTGGGCTGCTGTAAGTGACACTGTGTTGTTGCTGCTGCTGCTGAGGTGTGTGCACATAGAGAGAGAGAAGCGCTGCAGTGATATGCTTTTAAGAGAGCATGTTATGTTACTGTTGCTGTCTGGCTAAGGTTAGTTTGTTAGCTCCTCTGAGGGAGGGACTTTGGAAAGTTTGGAGGCAGGGCAAGAAAGCAGCGAGGAGGGAGGGGGAGAGAGAGATCTGAGAGTTGTGGACTGCACCTTTAATGACAGCCTTCATGACACCTTATTCATGCTAATGACAGGTGTCGTGTCATAATAATGACAGCGTAATATCTCATTTTATGTATAACACTTCAAGTCAAGTGTTACCGTAACTTTTACTTTGAGTACTATTTAATTGAGCTACTTTTTACTTGTACTTGAGTACAATTTAAATCAAGTAACAGTACTTTTCCTAAAGTAGGACATATCAGTACTCTTTACACCTCTGGTAACAGGGGCAGATATTTAGCATATTTCCAAAATGTGGAGCCATTTATCAACCCGGGGCTGTGTAACGCCTCAGTAGAGACATCAGTCAGCAGTGGTGAAGGACGAATCAGTGAGGCTTTGCTGATAAGGTGGAACAATGCGGTGTTTGGCGTGCTCACATATATACGTGTCCACCTGCTCTGCTATGGCCTGCATGGCTCTGCTCTCCTCCTCCAGCTCACATCTCTTTGCGATGTTCCTCAGCAGCAGGGGGTATCTGGTCAGCCTCTGCAACGGCGCCACCAGCAGGTCACGCAGTCGCAGCCTGCGGCACTGCTCGTTCCTCTCACACCACTGAGGACACACAGAGGGGGACAAAAGGAGGACGGGGTGAAGGAAGGGCCTGCGTAGTGAGAGGTCACAGGGTTTCAGTGGAGGAGACGCTTAAAGATGGAGGTGGGGGGGGGGATGGGCAGAGGATCACGGAAACTCACATTTAAAAAGGCCAAAGAGAGGAATGTACTGGGAACACACAGTGACATTCCTCCCAGTGGCTGGGCTCAGCAATGTGGCAGAGTGTCCTCGCACACTTGGTACAAAGTGTGGGGAACGCACTGTGCTCACCACCACCACCACCGCTGCGCTGACACAGCGTGCTGTGGATTCTCCTCTCTCACCTTCACGTAACATCCAAAGTCCTCCCTGGGCTTCAGCGCGTCCAGATAAAGCAGAGCAGTGGAGTAGTTGAGGCAGTATTTCTGTAGGCAGTGACAGATGCTCTCCTGGAAAACCTGTGAACACAAAGCTGTGTTACAACGACACTGACACACAAACACACACAAGGACTGACTCACAACACACAGACAGATGATAAAACTGCAAGATGTGGACTGAAACAAACGTTTATTTTCACATTGCACTGATGCTGAAGATTTTAAACCTCCTTTTTTGGTCTAAAGCAGTGGTTCCCAAAACATTTTACAGTCCCATACTCCTTCAGACCTTTGACCTGAAGCCATATACCCCCTACTCACAATACTGTAATGTCATAGACAATGTAGCCCGACAGTGAAATTTGTCCCTGAACCGATCTTGTTTAAGGAATAATGAATACAGAAAAAAAGAATAACTGTAAGCACAAAATAAAACACCTTATTCAGAATTAAAACTATGCATATAATGTCTTTTATTTTGAAACATTTGTTGATTGAACTTATAGCAGTAATACAACATATTCATCACCCTGTAACTTAGCAAAGGACATCAAGCATTTTTTGGTTATAGCGCAAAGCAATTGATTTCTGTCACCTCTAGGGTAGTTTCTACAGAGGCCAATGTGTCATTTGTGCTAATGCATTAAGGCTCCTGACTACTGGTTTATTTACATTCTAGTTTCCAATGTTGTCACGCTGTTTTTTATTTTTGGGGACCAAGTGTCTAAAGTAACCCAAAAGCAGAAAAAAAACACCATATCTGGATTTCCTTCAATCTAAAATCACATGTTGAGTTAAAAGGAGTGTGTGTACGTGCATGTGCGTCTGTGATTGTTATGTTTGGTGTGTTTCCCTGATCCTGATCAGGCTGAACAGGTACAAAAGATGAATTAATGGATGGATGGATGAATGTTGTGCTTTTCATACTATGGAATTATCCATAATAGATCCAAACCCTCCTCACAATAAACCAGCAGGTGTCCTTTTGGTTCAAAGCAAAGCTAACGTCCCCCATTGTGGACTGGTTTTAGCCTGTGAACCAGTTTCAACAGATTGGCTTTCTTCAAGCTCGCTCAAAAGCTTTTCCTGCTTTTATGACAAAATGTTGACTTCCTAAGTTAAATAATAACACAAACGCATGCCATCAGTCTAATTTTGTATGGCCTCCCAAAGTAAATACAGAATTTTTTCTTCTTCTTCAAAATAACAACAAAAATAACAAAAACCCTCCAAAAACACACAAAAACACAACAACAATAACACACAAAATAATATATATATATATACACACAAAACAATAACAAAAACACACAGAATAACAGAATATTTACAAAACAACCAAAAAAGAACAAAGAAAGACTCCAAAACACTACTACTAAATAACTCAGACACACACATAACAGCAACAAAAATAAATAAAATGAGCGAAATATGGACAAAATAACAAAATAACAAAAGCAAGCAAAAATGTGTGGAAAACACACCGAACAACAACAAAAACACACAAAATTAAAGAAAAACATACAAAATGACAACAAAAAAACACAAAATTACTCCAAAACACACTTTAGAGCAACAAAAACAGACAAAATGAGCAAAATATAGATAAAATGACAAAAGTAAACAAAAAAGTGCAGAAAACTCACAAAACAACAAAAAAACAAAAATAAATCCCATTGTTATTTCCTGCATTAATGCTCAGATTGGTCATTATTCTAAAACGCTGACAAATGTCACATTTACGTGGCCCCCGCTGTGATAACAGTTCCCCATCTGTGCTCTAAACCTGTCAACAGATCATAAAATAAAAGCTGACGTAAAGAGGTTTTCTTTGCTTTCCGTCACCTTATCAGTGGACTTTAACAGCTGAGTGACCACGACCTGTGTGTGTGTCAGTGTGTGTGTGTCAGTGTGCGTCACACTTGCCTTGCCCAGCAGCTCCAGCAGGGTGGGCCCGCCACCCTCTGTGATCTCAAGCGTGTCCTTGATGACACGGAGGAGGTTGTTGAGGAAACCGAAGCTCACCTGCAGCAGTGAGAAAACGCCAGTGTCGGGTGTCACAAAAAAGCCACAAAAAGCAATTGTGTTACCAACAGGCAAAAAAAGGGGTTTTGTTGTTCAACTGTTGAACGTTTCATTCCCTTATTTACCTTCAATGTTACAGATAACAGTACATTAACTCAACTGTTTTCAACTTTCAAGACATTTTCAGCACTTATAAACCCTTTCCTCGACTTTTCCCACCTAATGATGCATATGTTGACCCATTATTGTCATTTTTAACTTGTTTTCACCATATATCAAGCTTATCTTTGCCAGTTTAACCACATTCACAATTTGTCATGCCTATTATTTGCCTGTTTAAACTAATTGTTCCAATATTGACACTTTGAAATGTTTTTACCATTTTTTCTGTCCGTTTTTGGCCACTCTAAATGGCAACTTTTAACCAATTTCTGTGGTTTTTAAAATCTCATTTGACCATCTTTTCCACCATTTTTGGTCAATTTTAACTAATTTTTTCTGATTAAAACAAGGATTTACAAACTTACTGGACAACAATGGATATTATTCAGATAATGACTCCAAAAATATGCAAAACGACAACAAAAACAAACAAAAAAGACTCCAAAAACAGAGACGATTATTAAAATGATGACAAAAATACACAAATTTAGTCTGAAACACCTTTCGGAGTAAATCGTTGCTTTGTTAACTTTAATTGTTACAGATAACAGTAAATAAACTAAACTGTTTTCCACTTTCAAGACATTTTCGGCACTTAATAAACCCTTTCCACCACTCTTCCCATCTAATGTTGCATATGTTGACCAATTATTGTCACTTTTAACCTCTTTTCAACATATTTATTGCTTGTTTTTGCCAATTTAACCACGTTCACGATTTGTCATGCCCATTATTTGCCAGTTTAAACCTGTTTACTAACCTTTCAGAGAAAACCTTTCCCTTATTTACTTTCATTGTTACAGATACCAGTGAATAAAAACCTGTTTTATCTCCATGAACACATGGAACCAAGAGTGTAGCTTGGTTTGCTGAGGTCTCACCAGGCAAAGCTCTTTAAGGTTTGCAAACAGCCTCCACAAGTCGATGTCCATCAGGCAGTTCCTCTGCTGCAGGTTGGAGAGCGTCGTCATGAACACCTTGAAAGGAACAAAAGAGTCAGAGAGTATTGGGTTTCACATGTTCGCCTCCAAAGAATGGAACACCTGAGAAGACTTTTAACTAGAGGCAAAAAAGAGGAATTGAGCAGGAAAATACAAAGAGGCTGGTGTTGGGTTTGTGTGTGTGTGTGTGTGTGTGTATGCACCTCTTTGAGAACCATGAGCTGATCCAGGAAGTAGACACACTCGCTGGTCAGCAGCTCAAATATGGCCTCCTGTCTCTTGAAGGCCTGCGGGTCAGAGGTGGAGCTCCACTCTGATGATTGGTCCCTCAGGAAGTCAGCGAATGAAAAGTCCTGATCACACAAAAATAACATCTTTAAACGTCACACTCCAATCCTGTCAGCAGGGTAGGGGTCAATAATAATTGTAATTGGTAATTAATTACAATTACGATGTAATCATAATTGGAAAAATTTGTTTCTGTTGTAATCATAATTTCATTGTAATTGAGTTCAGGTAATTGACTTTGTAATTGTAATTGGTATGGAAATTCTATAAAAACTCTAACTTACAATTTGATAAAACGTAAACCTGTTGAGCCAAATTACAGTTCTATGGTTTACACATTCATAGTTATTTAACAATTACTAAAATGTGTTTCAGATTAAAATCCCCAAACTGAAGAGCACCAGAGACAACATTTTTCAGGCAATTTTCAACTTCAAGAAACCCATGAAGCACTCCACACAACTGTTTCTGACTATGTTTCAGATTAAGTTGACCTGTCAGTTCTCTTGAGGCTCATTTGACCATTTAAGCAAATTTAAATCCTAGGGCTAAACTGACAGAAAAAAGGTTCAGACACCTAAAATATGAATACCAATATTTTCATAGAGCAGGAAGCCTAACTATAGGTTATTTGCATAACCCCGGTTCTCTGAGTAATATGAGTGAGATGTCTCACTATGGGAAACACGCCTCCGCTTCATATCTCAGAAGCCCAATCTCATTACGCCAATCCTGATTGGCTGGTTCATCCGCCGCAGATAGTCCTGCCTAATATAAGTAGAGGGGGTGGAGAATACAGCGCCATTCAAATAAGCAAACCTCTTCTCACTCACCCAGCAAGAAGGGCTGTCTGGTGAGACATCTCACTCATATTACTCAGAGAACCGGGGTTATGCAAATAACCTATAGCACAACAACTGAGGCCGCTGCTCACCCCGTGATGCAGAGAAGGCCGTGAGGTCAATAGGAGAACTAGAGCCCAACACCTTTGGCACAAATGCCAGGTTGGGCATCAGCACCATCCTCACATTGGCCGGGAAGAACTGAGGGCACAATGACGTTTAGATGACGCCAAAGCCAGTAACAACACTGCCTTCAGGGATATAAACTTCAAGTTTGCACGTCCCATTGGTTCAAAAGGAGGACGTTTAAGTCCCTCCAGAACCACAGCCAAATCCCACGGTGGCACCAGCGGCCTGGACACAGGGAGGAGTCTGCATGCTCCTTTCATAAAACAAACGATCAGTGGATGCTGACTCACAGTTTTATCTTTCACCATGGAAAAAGCCTTTTGTTTGTCAATCAGCTCCTGCAGAAATGACAAAATCACTCCCACAGTATACTGAAAAGTGGTGTGTCCCATCTGGTGACACCATCCCTCAAACACCCTCCACTTACAATCGTACAGAGAACTAGTGGAGCACTCTGTATGGTGGATATCACACACTGTGAGAGTCTCACGGCTGACAGGTTCCGCCACTCAGGGGCCAAGAGGATGGAAGAGTGAGCCCACCGCCTGTGACAGCAGGTCCCTCTGCAATGGGAGTCAGAGTGTGTCATGATGACAGAATGTGTTGTGATGACCTTGGGTCCCTCAACCATAGCTCCGCCTGGTATGCCATGAGCAGTGACAACACGTTGAGTGCTCTGGCAGAGCAGCCATGTAGCAGCGGCGCAGCCATGTAGGAGAGCTTTGTCAGGGCTGACTGTAAGCGGTCAGACTTGGCGGGAAGGCTTGGTTTTCGGGGGGACACGACAGACTGCGACCAGCGGTTTCACCGGGGGCATGTGGAGCGGGCCCAGCTCTCCATAGCCTCACAATCGAGGGACAAAGCCCCCCGTACCGAGCTCCTGCCGCTGAATGGCTGGTCCTTCCAGCTATGCGCCACCTTGTCCAGCAGGAAGACAGGGAGTAGCTGCTTTGCTGTACCCCTAGTCGCGGGGAGCTGCTTTCATTCGTAATGGGACCTGGTCACCTCGTTCACGACGGTAGGCCAGGGGATGGCAAGACGGGCAGCGGCGCGTCTACAGACATCCAGCATGTCCGAGCCAGGGAGAGGAGAAGCTGGTATGCTTCCCTCAGCTCCCTCCATGGAGGTGACAGAGGCAACGGGCATCGTAGGCCAACGAAGGTGACGAAGATGTCGTCCTCTTCATCCTCTGAAATGAGGAGTTCAGAGGTGAGGTCATCGTTGTCCCCACAGTCAAAATCCAGAATGTCCTCCCTGGGTGGAGGGACAAAGGCGATGTCGAACTGGAACCCCAGCTGGAAACGAGTCCCACCGCAGGCTCCGCACAGGTCTCCGTCTCCATCTGTCGCCGCCAAGAGGGTGAGGGAAGGGTCTCTGCTCTGACAGGCTGACTTGGCATGCCAGCAGCCTACAGAGGCTCTTCACCCTAAGAACGGCGCAGTGGCGGCAGGAACCGGGGACGTTCAGGGTCTGCTGGGCATGTTCCAGTCCTAGGCACCCTGAGCAGACCAGGTGTGTGTCCTAACCCAAGATTTTGTTCCCGCACCTACAGAGGCGAGCCTCCAGGCCCCCTGGTGTGTGGGGCCTTGCCCTCCATCTTTTCGTCTGTGCTTGTGTGCAAGCAGGAAGAAGTGGTTAGCTAGGGCTGACAAGTGGCTGCTAGCTGCTAAGCTAACGAAGGCTGAAACTCAGAGCCTGGCGATCGCGTGGGGTGGCGGGGGCGGTGTCGTAACCAAGCCGCCAACTGGTATGTTGCGTCCCGTGCTTGACAGCCGTGGTGTGAAGCGGTGAGCTGAGCCAAAAACAGGTATGTCAGCGGTCGCCCCTCGACGGCCGTGCGGGGCGTCGAAGCAGTGTTTACCCAGCATGGAGGCAGTGAAAACACTGGTGTGGTCGAAAACAGAGAAAAGATATCGACAGCAGCGTCCGGCGACGAAATCTACGCGTGGACAGTTAAGCTGCTGCAACGCGAGATAGCTCTGAGTGAGAAGAGGTTTTAGAATGGTGCTGTATTCTCCGCCCCCTCTACTTATAGTAGGCAGGACTACAGGTACCTGCAGCGGATTAATACATTTCACCAGCCAACCAGGATTGGCGTGATGAGATGTGGAGGCGTACATCCCCAGTGAGACACTGAAACAAATGTTATGAAGAGAACAAGGAAACCAAAAGATGAGCAACAAACAAATGATTTTTAGCGTATGTTACAGGTGATTTAAGACATGGGTCAACATGCTAACAGAAAGAAACAGGAACGTTAAGATCTACGGGCTTATTTGTTAAAGACTCAGTAATTGTGATTCATTGTAATTGAACTTTCGGAATTGAGAACGTAATTGGATTGACTTCCGGGGGGGAAATAATAATTGTAATTTAAATTAAAATTTGAAAAAATGCTGGTCAACGTAATCGTACTTAAGTTGCAATTAACATGGATAATTACAACGTAATTGTAATTTAAAAATGTAATTGGACCCCAAACCTGTCTGTTAGTATACGTTTAAACACAAATAAGAAGCATCAACCTTCACAGTTAATGCCTAGAAATCCAGGTTCTTGCAAAACCAGTTATTTTAACAACACAGATGCTTCTCCACTGTCGTCTGAGTCATTTGTCAAACAGTTGTGTCATATTTGGGTTAGAAATCTGGATCTCTTGACAGTTTGCTTGTTTTGGAAGTCTTTGCACTTGTAGATCAACATTCATGTTTACATGACAAACAAAGACTCTGGCGTTCTCCCACCTTGTACTTTTGCAGCTCAGGGTTTCTCCAGTCGGGGATCTGTACATCCAAAAGATATTTTTCAATATCTGACACTGTGCCCGTCTGGGACTTCCCCTTAGTCTACGGAAATAAACAAACACACACACAGAGTAATGAGAGAGTCACGCTCAAAGAGTTTCTTATTTCATAGAGAGAGGAAACAAACATGTGGTCACATTAATACTTTCCTGTCAGCATTTAAAATAAAGACACATCTGAGCGTCAGTACTAGAAACAACAAAGGGTTCGGCCTGTTTTTTTCTGAGATTTTGTCTGTTTTTTGAGTCTTTATTGTTGTTTTGTGTGTTTTTGTTGTTGTTTTCTTTTTTGTGTAACTTTTGCGTATTTTTAAAGTCATCTTTGAGTTTATGGAGTCCATTGGTTTATTTTTGTTGTTGTTTTGTGTGCCCCCCCCCCCATTTTGTGTGTTTCTGTTTTGTGTGTTTTTGTTAACCTTTCTGTATTTTTGGTGCCTTTTTTTGCCTTTTCTCTGTAAATTTGTATATTTTTCCACAATTTTGTTTGTTTTTGCAGTCGTTTGTGGTTTTGTGTGTTTTCTATGTTCAGAGTTACTTGTGGAGTCATTTTGTGTATTTTGTTGTCATTTTGTTTCTTTTTGGGGTAAATTTTTGTGCGTTTTGGGGAGGTGGTGTATTTTTGTTATTCTTTGTGTATTTTGATGTCATTTTGAAGATTTATCAGTCATTTTGTCTGGAGCAGTGGTTCCCAAACAGGGATACGTGCATCCCTAGGGGTACAGGAGCACATTGCATGGGGTGCTCGGAAAGATTTAACAATTAATTAAAAAATAATCAGGAAATGTTCCTCGTTCCTTTTTAGGCTGTTTGTTTGTACAAATGAATAGTACTATTGCTCAATAGAATACTCTAATTTACTGAACCATTTATTATTTTATGCTGCAGAGGCCATTTTATCACAGTTTTGACAATAGGAGACAATAATTAGCTACATTTGACGTACTGAAGTAATCACCTAAAAGTTGTAGTTGAACTAAATTCCACTCATTGTTTTGAATTTGTAGATTAAGCCTTAGGGAAGATCGAGACACATTTAGGGGTTTAAGGGAGTCCGCTGTATAAAGAAAAAGTTATATAAAGGTACAGTATATGAAAAGAGGGTACACAAGATTTGACAAAAATGCAAAGGGGGTACACGGGACAAAAAAGATTGGGAACCATTGGTCTAGTGGAGTCTTTTTTTGACCATTTTGTGTATTTTTGTTTTGTGTAATTTTTGTTTGTTCTTTTAGTGCATTTACATTGAGGGCTGCAAAAAATGTAACTGAGGGCCGCCAGTCACCCATGTTTGCTTTACCATATTTTATCCATCTGTATCCAGGCTGGAGCACATTTTCATAGTTCAGCTCATGTTATTTATTTAGTCTAATTCACAAGTGCAAAGCTACAGAATCTGTGAGGAGTGAGACAGAAAACATTGACCGAAGGCGCTGCCCAGGGCTGGAACACTTCACAACACTTCAAAACAAACCACACACGTTAACAAACAACACACCTACCGTGCCACGCCTCGAGAAAGGCCACTTTGACTTCTTTGTATCTGTAGAAATCAAGAACAACAGAGAAACAATCTGAGCGTGACTGTTTGAAAACTTACAATACATGAAAATCTGTTGTAAATTCAAACGTAACTGAAAACAATCCTACAGTAGTGCACACGTCATGCTCCTCTTTTTTTTAACAGTTCATTTACAAAGTTTGATATAATGCTCCTAATTTTTATTGACGTGTTTAGTCTTTTTACAGTGTAGAATCTGAAGCATTTATGCATTTCCTGTCATGGGCCGAATACTGAGCAGTTTGATCTCAGTGAGTCGCAGATTTTAGGCGGGAAAACGAGTCATTTCAACTTTCACGTATAAATGATATAAAATATGTAAGGCACTGACAATGCTCAAGCATGAAATGACAGATTTCACTCACAAGTGCAAGATTTTCACTATAAAATTCCTTAATGATTTTGTGTCATTTAGGGCAATTGTGGGATTGTTTGTAAAAAACAGAAGACTGGAACGTTCTTTCCACCATTACGGTTAAAAGGGCCGGTGATTTCTACATCTGAATTATTTGTGGGAGAGTGGGCCATCCGATAACCGAAAGGTTTCGGGGTTTGAATCCCGCTCTAACCAGGCCACTGTCATTGTGTCCTTGGGCAAGGCACTTTACCCACACTGCCTAGTATGAATGTAGTGTGTGAGTGAGTGTTGGTGGTGGTCGGAGGGGCCGATGGTTCACTATGGCAGCCACACTTCTGTCAGTCTACCCCAGGGCAGCTGTGGCTACAATAGTAGCTTACCATCACTGTGTGTAGAGTGAAAGAATAATGCACATCAATGTAAAACGCTATGAGTGTCTATGAAATAGCGTTATATAAAATCTAATGTGTTTTTTTATTTTTACATAATGATTCATGTTTTCTCTGTCATTTTCTACTTTGCAGGCTGATTTGGATCTTTAAAGGGCCTGATTTAGCCCCCAGGCCTTAAGTTTGACCATGTCATGCAATATCGCACAACCTCTTTCAACTGCAGCGCCAGTATTTATCCATCCATCCATCTATCCTTTAAACGTCTGCATGCATGTCTAATATTATTTTTAGTCAATCAGTTCTTGAGCAAAAATAATTTCAATTTTAAGTTGTGAAGAATCAGAATTTCATTACCCTAAAAATGCTCCATATGAATGTGTAAAACACACACTTTTCATCGGAATCATTAACCAAGATTTTTTTCTGTTTGGTCAGAATTGACCAATGTAAAAGCAAACTTACTCACATAACAGCCACATTAAGTGAGACACACAATGTTAATCACCTCCTTGCTCTGAAAAGTGACCAAACTAAACTCCAAGTCATAAATACCAGGGGAAAGTAGTTATCAAACTATTTATATCCTTTTCTCATAAACAGCAACACGCACGCACACACACACACACACACACACGCACACACGCACACACGCACACACACACGCACATTCTCATCTAATCTAATCTAATAGTTTCAGTTCCAGGTAAGCAGGGATTTCATTTCATTTCATTTCATTTACAATAATATATATAATAATCTTACTGTAACGACGAATATTATATAATACAGTAATATGAACAATTTGATGAGCTACTTCCTCTACAATGATATATATATATACAAATACAAATATATAAAGAATTTTATAATGCAATACAATGATGTGTGTAATTGTTTTATTATATATATATATATATATATATATATATATATATATATATATATATATATATATATATAAGAATTATGAAATAAATACCTATTTTAAAAATAGCTCCTATCAAAATCTTGTTATTGCCTGTCTATCTATGTTTTTTGATGCTTTTTGGTCACACTCCTCTACTTGTTTTAATCATGTCCTGATGAAGATTCTGTGAGTTGAAGTGTGTTACCATGACATCCCTGTATTGAATAAAGGATTTTACATCTCAAGAGTGCCTCGGATCTTCAGTTTTGGCTGCCGCTGCTACTTTGTATTGTTTTTTTTTTTTGACATACAGTAGAGGGAGGCCACTGAAATGACTTTTTGTCCTCTTTTTGAAAAGCACCTGAGGAGCTCCTTACATTGGCGTGTTGAACACTTGGAGCAGGAAATCACTTTGGATCGTTTGTGGTAAAATCACAGCCTCAGCTTTAAGAGAAAACCATTAATACTACAGCATAGAGTTATAACATGACATGTAACGCTTCTTTACCAGAGAAGTTGGAGCCATTTAATAAGTTAGCAGCTCCATTGGAAACGAAGAGATCTCCTGGTGAAACATCTAATCCAGACAAACTGACCACGACGGAGCTCCTCCTTCTTCCCTGCAGCCTGAGGATAACACAGAGGAACATTTTTTTAGACGTCAATTCAAACTTCAAAATGTTCCCACACAGATCTTTGGACACCTGACATTCAGTTTTCCACATTTTTATACTTGCTGTGAGTCACAGGAAAAGCCTGAAGTCCTTTAGTCTTTTTACGTGCTTGAGATACTTTTGGAATACCATCCGCATTGTGATTGGATAATGTTTTGTGTGGATTGGCGATTAACCAACGCAGGTTGAAATTATAATGGATAAGTCGTATGTGGCCCAGCTTGGATTTGTGCAGAAAGTGCCAAGTTGTGATTGTGGGATTGTAGTAATCCTCTTGGTTTCCTTTTCATGGTTAGTAACTCAGGCATGGCCATGGCTGGAAAAACACAGGCCTGCCTTTCAGCCTCAGGCAAAGCTCAGACTCACACTGTTTGCTTGTGTGGGGACTTACGCATTGTTCTTTAAAAGTGATGACTGGAAAGCAAAAGAAACGTTTAATTGTTGAGATAATAACATTAGAAAGACTAAATATTACGCAGCGGGATCTAAATATGACAAAACAATCAAATCTATTTCGAGTGTTGAGCAAGAAAAACTTGATCAGTGACAAAATGTCACATTCTACACACACTTTAAAATACAGAGCGTACAGTCCTATTGTGAGTTTGTTGTCAGTATGGTTTGAGTGCAACCAGACAAGCTAGTTTGGTTGAGGTGATGATTCACTTTCATAAAACTGATGACAACAATTAGTCATCAAACCCACGCTCCTCAATTTAAAATGTGGTATTTAGCATTAAAAAAAAAAAGCAAAGTGCCACTTGTAAGCAGAGCAGCTGTGGCTACAGACATAGTTGACCTCCACCAGCATGACTCTGGAGTTCATAAAGATTTCAGTCCAAACTTTAGAAAAGAAAAGCACTGATTTGATCCAAGTACGGAAGTTCTGTATTAGCATTTTGCCAGGATCCGATATTGTTCGATGCAAAATTTACGATATTAACTGATACCGATATATACCTTGATAATAAGAATCCTTATTCAATCTTGGTAATAAAAAAGTTCCATATTCATGTATAATATGTTTCTCAAATAGCATCAAACACGTTTTTCAATATATCAATATCAATATGGAAAAACCAATATTACCTTTTATGGCCGATAATATTGCATAATTCCCATTATCTCATTAGTTATATTGTCAGTAAAATAAAATAAAGAATATAAAGAAAAAAACTTAATAAAAATCATTTAACTGCACTCATTAGACATCTTTCAAAATAAAAGTTGATGGACAGGTTGTATTTCCAATAATAATTGATACCGATATATACATAGATAATAAGAATACTTATTCAACCTTGGTAATGAAAAAAGTGCCATATTTGTGTTACATATGCTTTCTCAAACAACAGTATAAATCGGTATTTCAATATCTGTGGAAAAACAGTTACTGACGTGAACCGCTGGCAAATATTGACCAATAATATCGATGGGCCAATAATACTGCATAATTCACATTATCTGATCAGTTACATTGTCAGTAAAATAAATGTAAAAACAAAGATAAAAAAATGTAAAAAACAAAAACAAAACTGCACCAACTAGAAATCTTTCAAAAATAAAAGTTGATAGACAGGTTGGATTTCAGCTTTTTTCCTTTTAAACAAAATGGTTATTACCGCTTGACCAACACAAAAAAAGGGAAATCAGGCATACAATCAATACAATAAACTGTGCAGAAGTACAAGAAAAAAGAGAACTTTATTGTTCCTGATATGCTAACAGTCACATGTAAAAATGACCTCATTAAACTGAATGAGCCACCTTTCTTTCCTCATGCAACACATAATAATAATATCCCCTTGTACAGTAGCTGCATTCTTGTCGACACAGTTGCACAAGCAGCGTGAGGTGTTGACTGTAGTGCACATCGCCACATGGCTGCAGGGCCACTTTGTGCACTTTTACAGTTCAGGTAGGAAGCATGAACAGGAGGAACCTGGTATATTTTTCTTTCTTTCCTCTGCTAAACTGTAAAAGCACCGACTGTTCACTAGTCTTTTTACATGAGTCATGCTTCAACTAGTAAACAGATGCACTTCTCCAAAAACGTCTTTTTCACTTTTACATATAACTGATGTACACATAGTACATAAGGTACAGACGATATCCAAGCAATTAATCAGTCTCTGCAGGAACTCTACTTCATAATCTATTGATTTTGTGAAAAATCTTTGTGTAATTTAGATACATTTTTTGGGATTATTTGTAAGAAATTACAGGATTTTAGAAAAATTGGAAGTTACTTTAACAACTTGTGACTGTAGTCATGTGATATAGGCGTATCCCTGCACACATTGAGGAGTTTCATTGAATTTAATAATTTTGGGCGACTGAGATAAGACAATTTGGTCATTTCAGAAACATGATTGAAAGTAAACATAGAGACCAAGGCAATTATTATATTAACACAAGAATATAGATTAAATGCGAATCATCAGGCTTAAATACATGTGCATATACACATTAAACAATAATACAACAATAGCACTAAGAAATCTTTTTCCAGATATTGGCAGTTATCTGGATCATGGATCCTGATCTTGAACGGTAGCATGATCAATCACAATTTTAAGGCTTGCAAAAATGTTATCCCCTTTACAGTAATAACCATACAGTAGGTCCAGATGTATGGACAACAACATTTTTTTTTTTTTTGAAAAATCACAATGAAATGCGAAATCTGAATCCAATCCAGATTATACTCTGTGACTTATGAGGAAACCCGATCTGACATAACTGAGTCAGATTTCATAAATCACGAAACAAGATATGATTTAAAAAATGTTCTCCAATGATGAGAAAAGGAGATTTTTTAATTTTTGAAACAGATCCAGAATCAGTATATTGATCGGATCTCCTCCAACAGTTTATGGAATTTTCCATGGTCTAAGCTCTATGTTTGGTTAAAATTGTGTCAAAGTCTGTTAAATATAAGATTTGACGTAATCCAACAAATAAATAAACGCCAGTGGAAATATACAAATATGCAAGGATATAAGAGTAGAATCAGCAAAAACTACAAACTGTACAATCCAGCAAAGCTGTTGGGGTTAAAGTGTGGAGTTGTAGAGTTTGAAATGACAATAATATTTTACACAATGATGACTTTTACTTTCTCACGTGGGCCGATTCGAATGCTCTAAAGCAAGGATTCTCAACTGGTGGGCCGGGACCCAAAAGTGGGTCACAGACCTGTACTGGGTGGGACGTGGACAGCTGGTTAAAAATTTACAAATACTTAATGTCTCTCATGATGGACTTGTCTTTTATTTTAAAAGAACCTTGTCTTTTGTCAAGCATGGTGTAAAATGTATGTTGCAAGGAAAAATATATAGATTTAAGTTTAAAAAAAACAACATATATATATATGTGTATGTTTTCAACAGCCAGGGTGAGGCCAGATGAGAACCCCTGCTCTAAAGGGCCGGATTTGGGCCCTCGGGCCTCGAGTTTGACACACGTGCTATAGGTAGAGTCATTAATCCAGAGATAACAGCATCACCTGAGCACTGTGCGGCTGATGGGGCGATAAGAAAGGCCACATTTACCTCATCTAAACCAGGTCAGTGCCTGTAGCTCATTCCAAACAATGCCATCCTGTTGCTCTGAGCGTGCTCAGAATACTCAGAAAACTCAGAGACGACTTTGTGTCAAAACTGCTGCTTTGTTCTGGCACGACAAGAGAAATAATGATGCCCCCAAAAACAAAGCTGGCCCTACCATCGGCCTGCGAGGCCCGGCCACTGTAAGAGGCACGATGCCAGGATGTAATTACAGGGACAAGCTGCCTAATTATCCAGCCCTGGGACAAGTCGGTGTGGGCAGCAGCAGTGGGTGAATAAAGCCTTAATGAGGGTTTGTCTAGTTCATACATAACCATGGGACTCTCCAAACATCACCCACAAGCATATGAGCATTAACAAAGACATGAAGGACAATGAATACACAATGGGGCTCCTTACGAGTGATGGTCCAATCATGGTCGCTCACCTCACCCCCGTGCATCCACTGAGCACAGAAGTCAAAGGAGCTCCGACACATAATAGCCTCTTTTTGGTTTAATTAAACAGAAAGTATTTAAAAAACAGACACGACACTGCAAGCTCTTTGTGGTTAAAACACTGATTCACACTAAACAACAGAGTTGGTTCAACTTAGCAATGCATGCAACCCGTTAAACAGAGCAGAGTGTACTTACCGAACGTGACTTAGCTCCGTATCCTGCAAAAAGAAAGAAAAGGGTTATAAAACCTGTGGTGGGCTCACTGATGTCTGACTGAGTCTTTACATTACATACTATCATGTTAGCAATAATTCTAGCAAGTTCATTTTGTCTTCTTTTTTTTAATATTATGTGTAGGTTTTATTTTATTCAGACATCAAAGCAATCAGCAGACACCTCTGAGGAAGACTGGCATTTAGCAGTCGAAACATGTCGGGAGATCAAAGTAAATTTACAGAAAAAAGTTGAAGGAATAAATGAAACACTGACATTTTCTTCAAAAAGTTGATGAAATGAACTTGCTGGAACTACTACGCGGAAGTCAAGGACACATCAAAGCTATCAGCAGACGCCTCTGAGGAAGACTGGCAGTTGGCAGTCAAAACATGTCAGGAGATCAAAGCAAATTTCCGGAAAACAGGTTGCCTGAACAGATGTAACCTCAACATATTATTCAAAAAGTAGATGAAATGAACTTGCTGGAATTACTACGTGGAAGTCAAGGACACATCAAAGCGATCAGCAGACGCCTCTGAGGAAGACTGGCAGTTGGTAGTTGAAACACATCAGGAGATCAAAGTAAATTTCCTGAAAAAAGTTGTGTGAATAAAAGAAAACCTAAACGCGCTATATTAGCGCTATCCTGCACGACACAGCTTCAAACAGACCTCCTCCAGCTGACAACACCACTATATCAATTTCAAAGACATTCAAACAGGGAATCAGTGTTTTTAAGTGGTCGCTCGGACTCCAAAGCCTCTCATATCGGAGGAGAATGTCAGCACTCTATTGAGAACGCCCTGGCTTGAATGCCTCGAGCGGATGAATAGATGTGCCCCATTATCTTCTCCATCGCTCACTGACCCCTTCTATTATCTGGCGACTGCTGACTGTGGTGAATGGGGGCCCGAGGAGAGCACTTCCCAGGGCTCTCCAGGCAGTGGGTTTGGTAGGAGCTGTCAGTGCATGTAACTGCTGATTCACTTGCTGTCAAAAGATGGCATTGTGAGCGACCGCTGCAGGAGGCAAAGGCAGAACGAGGGACAGAGGTTTCCTCAAGGAAGGAATGTGTAAGCATTTCATTTATAGGCAGTTAGTGGATGAAAGGAAAACCTCTGGGTAAATTACCAATAGTGAATGTGGGAAAACACCAGAGGTGAAAGTACTCGTATAACTGTAATTGAGTTGCTTTAATGGCTACTTGTACTTTTTTGAGTTTATTTCTAAATCTATAGTTTTACAAGTATGTTTTAAAAGAAGTAAAGTCATTTGTTACATGTCTACACCTAACGTTACTGAGTGAATTATTATTTTTTTGTTTTTGTATTCACATTGTGAATCTATAAAAAATGTAATGACCAGACAACAACCAAATGCATCACATCGTAGCCAACCAATCAGATTAAACGTAATGCACTGCGCCAGAACAGAAATGAATGCCAGTTATTTTCCATAAATTCTTATTCGTGCCATTTCTGATCAACACCCAGCCACCTTCTTGGGTTCAGGTTGTGGTTTCTTCCTATTATGTTGTTACCCACATGGCACGGTTTTAGATTTTATTTTTCAATTTTGAATTGAAATCATTGGTCTTGTTTTTTTTTTTTTCTTTAAATAATTGTACATTTCAACAATCCTTTTATTGTCTACAGATGCCTTTATGGAAAATAAATGAAGTTCCAATAGTGCAAGATTTAGTCTTAGTTTATATATGAGATGTTTACTGTATGCTAAGCGTAGGGCTAAGCGATATAACGAGATTCAAGATACAGTATATCATGTATTCTATTTTGGCAATATAGAAATTTACAATATCACCGATGTCAATATATATATTTTTAATAGCATTTTTAAACACTTGTTTTAGGAGTTGCTGCTCTCACTTCTTCTCAGAACAGCATTAAAAAGCTCAGTTAGATGGATTTCTGAATGCCCTAAACAAGCCACGCTACAGAACTCACTCACACGTGCTGTCCCTTAGAGGAGAAACAGCCAAAAGTGACACCTTTTGTGCAACTGTAATGAGCAAATTTAACCTAGAATTGTCTTTTTGGTCAGACTTTATTTAAAAGTATTTAAAATAAGGAAGATTTATATCACCATTTTGATGAAAAATAACTATATATGAGTTATGACCCATATGGCAAGATTTATATCCATTTATTTAATTTATTTTGTGGTGAAAATAACTAGTAACTTTTACTTTGAGTACTATTTAATTGAGCTAACATTTACTTGTACTTGAGTATTTTATGTATGACTTACTTATACTTGTACATGACTTGAGTAGAATTTCAAACCATTAGCAGTACTTCTACTTGAGTAGGATACATCAGTACTCTTTGGTGGTGAAGTTAGGAAAACAATAGACTGATCATCTTACCTTTACTTCACGATCAGTAAATCCAAAGTTACTACTGAGTATGGAGTGAGCCGTGTGACATGTGGGCGTGGTCGGAAGTACACCGTTGTCTAAAGTCTTTGATCTACGCGATCGGGTTCTCTGTCGGCCTGAGCTGGAAACCGTTCGCTGCTCCTGACAGATTTCTCCAGCGGCTAGAGGAGACTTGGCTCTGTGGGCCGGGGACAGGTGGTTCATGGGGGCCAAAGCCTCCTCCTGGGTGCTCGCCATCCTCACCGAGTCGATCAGAGGTCGCCGGGTGCTCCTCATCCTCCTCAGGGTGGGCGAGGTGGAGATCCGACCCGGAGCCTGACGATCAAACTGAGCTAGAGGTGCCACCAAGCTGTCAGGGTCCACCACAGACAAATGTCTCAGCTTGGAGTGGGTCCGCGTCAGGTCTATGTGCATTATGACGGGGTTGCTGGTCTGACTCTCCTTGTGCTCCGACGACCAGGGGTCCGTCTGCGTCTGGGCGTGGACCACGCCCGCGCACACGTCTTCTTCTTCATTCCCGTCCCATTCGATGTAGCTCCAGTCCAGCTTCTTCTCCTTGTCCTGGTCTTCATCTTGCAGGATTCTGTCCTTCAGTGTAGACATGGTGGCCTCACACACAGATCAGAGGTGATGTGTGGCCTGTTGGCTTCACCTCCTCTGGGTCCATCACAGGTTTAGAATTCTGTCGCATTCCAGTGCCGTTCACACCGCTCACTTCTCAGCCGTCTGGGGGTTAGAGGAGAAAATATGTCAATAATACCCAGCAGCCGATGGAGGTAGAACCCCCCCCCCCACCCCCTTAACTAACCCAACTACTAATCTGCTGAGAGGGGATTTGAACAGAGTTAGAGAATGTCATTTGACTTTGGCTCAGACTCAGATTTAACCACCAGTTCGTATTAGTTACACAATAAGCGTGGAGTCGACTGATTTCTAGATTAGACAAGTGCAGAGATGAGCAACTGTTATCACAGCAGGGCCACAGACGTGTGATTGTCTGATCGTCACATTATCAACATTCATGTCAGCATTTAGAATAATAAACCTGGTAAATAATGACCAAACTGAGCTTTGACACAGGGAACAACAAAGGGTTTGTGGCTCAGGTGCTAGAGGGATTGGCTTCTCATTCAGAGGTTAGGGGTTCAGTCCCAGTCTACACCTGTCGAAGTGTCCTTGGGCAAGACACTGAACCCAAAGTTGTTCCCAGTGGTTGACCAGCGCCTTGCTTGGCAGTTCAGTCCCATTGGTGTGTGAATGAGTTGATATTGTAAAGCGCTTTGGGACTACTTCAGTGTAGGGATAAAGTGTTATATACAGTAAATCATGTTCATTTATGGAATCATTGTGTGTTTTGTTGGTATTTTGTATAACTTACTCTCATTTTGTATCGTTTTTTGGTAGTGATTTTCTGTGTGTTAATGTTGTTTTGTGTTCTTTAAGTCATTTTGTATGTTTTTAGAGTCCGTTTTGCATGTGATTGAAAAAAATTTGTGTTGCTCTATATTTCTGTTGTTTTGTGCAATTTTTGGCCATTTTGTCTGTTTTTGTTGTTGTTTTGTGTTTTGAGCTCTTCTTTTGTGCATTTATGTCATTTTGTGTGTTTTGGAGTCATTTTGTGTTATCTTACTCTCATTTTCTGTAGTTTTTGTTATTTTGTATGTTCTCGCATTTTAATGTTGATGTCATCTTGTGTGTTTCTGTTGTACTTTTGTGATTTTAGAATCATTTTTGTATGTGATTGAAGTCATTTTGTGTTGTCCTATATGTTGGTTGAGTGGGAGACACATTTCAGATTGGAAGTAATGAAATAAAACATGTGCAGTAGCTGTTGATATACACCTATTAAAGTTGGTTACAACATGCCAATAACATGTTGTATGTTTTCTCTTGTTTTGTGTGTGTATATGTTATTCTGTGTGTTTTTGTTATCGTTTTGTGTTTTTAGAGCCCTTTAGCATATTTTTGGGACAATTTTGTGTTTATGTATTTTTGGTGTTTTGTGTGTGTTTTTTCATTTTGTGTATTTTTGTTGTTATTTTATATATCTTACTCTCATTTTATGTTTTTTTTTATTGTAATTTTTTTTGTTTTTAGAGACATTTTTGCAGAGGTTTTTCTTGTAACATCGTAAATATCTTGTGCATGTATCTTTTGTAGTTATTTTGTGTGTTTTATTTAATTAGTGCGTTTACTTTGAGCGTTGCACAAAATAGGCTGAGGAGCCACATGTTGCCGTCACTTGCCCATGTCTGGCTTATTCCTGTAGTTTATCATTAATTACACAAGAAGGTTCTCTTGAGGTTTTGTGCCACATTTACAACTATATTTACCTTAATGTGAAGATTAAATGTCCAATAGTTTGGTGTATTTAGTTTGAAAGTGACACTAATGATAGTGTTCATGGATGAAAGATCAAAAGCAGACTGACTGACACATTTAATAGGTTACAGTGAGAGGGAAAACAGGTGAGTTTGACAGAAGAAATCCTTAAAACCTGCAGACAGAGCCTCATTCAGCCATCAGTCATTGTGTGTGTTTGTGGAGTCATTTTGTATATATTACTCTTATTTTGTCTATTTTTGTTGTCATTTTGCAATGTTTTCTCTTATGTTATTTTGCAAATTTTTCTCTTATTTTGTATGTTTATGTCATTTTATATTTTTGGTTGTTTTTGTGTTTAAAGAGCCTTTTTGTATATATATATATATATATATTTTTAGAAGTTTTGTGTTTTCTGTGTTTGTTGCCATTTTGTCCCTCTGGGGTCTTTTTTGTGTGTCTTTGTTGTAATTTACGTATTTCCCTCATTTTATGCAGGTATCTTTTTTTTTTTGGTCATTTGTGCATTTACTTTGTGGGGCCACACAAAATATAGGCAGAGGAGCCACATGTGGCCCCTGGGCCGCCACTTGCCCATGTCTGGTTTACAGTTTATTACACATGCAGGTTTCCTTCAGTTTTTGTGCCACATTTACATTTATAATTCTCTTCATGTGAGGAGAAAATGTCCAATAGTTTGGTGTATTTGGTTAAAAAGTGACTCCAATGATAGTGTTCATGGATGAAAGATCAAAAGCGGAATGGTAG